>NW_017305735.1:395245-411605 GCF_001594115.1 Trachymyrmex septentrionalis | reverse complement strand
GCTTAAAAGAGGAAAAAATACATAAATTAACGTTTCTCATAATAAAAATATTTTCAATGAAATAGCAATTGACTTCAATAATTTTTGAGTTGTTTTTAGAATAGTTTCTGAAAAACTGCGAGATATTCGCGATGAGAAAAACACAAAAATAGACTCAGTAATCATAGTAAGTAATCTCATTGCAGGCAGAATTAATAATCGTTTTGAAATATCGAACTTCGCCGTGGAAACGTAGCCTCGCGAAAAAACGTATTTAGAAGAGGACGTTATGCGTTCAGGCGTGAAAATCTATGCAACATCGATGTTTCTTCAGCACTTCTCCGCGTACAATCCTTAACGCGCAACTCGGGGAGAACGTGAGCGTAAAATTTACTCGTGTCGGATCTAGTATGTTCAGCGCGTATCGCGCCAATCTCACTACTCCGATGATAAGATACACCTTCGTGCGTCTTCGTGCTCGGCAAACGTTGCTACAATAACGATAACGACAGCCGGGATAACAAGAGGAACAACATCTACGGAAACCGGCCCGATAAATACGACGTGCAATGAGCTTGAGTTGTTTCCTCGTCGATGACAACGAAGAATGAGAGTGAAACGTGCAAGTTAACCCTTTGTTGGCACCTATTTTTTCGATCGCTTTTTGATACACTGAGTGGCTTACACACCAGCAATGATTTAACAACAATGTTTAAACAAACAACTGACATTCTTATTTAAAAAATCCAATCAATATGAAAAAAATTATGGATCAATTTCAAAGTTTGTAGAATACATTCAATTCTACAAATTGTTTTTCTACAAAAAGTTTTTTCTTTTTTTTTTATGTAAACCTAGAGTGTTTTTTACCCCAATTAAAAATCATTGTTCGAGAATAGTACGGATATGGATTTACTCGTATATAATTTCCTGAAGAAATAACTAAAAACCAGACAAATATTATACAAAAGAATTAAGTACACTTAGTAGCTCATTATATAGCAATTCTAAAAAACAAAGATGTTAATTAATAAAACGTTTTTATTGCGAGTTTTTGATGGAGTTGCATATTTAAAGATTCGTAAAGAATAATCAAATATTTAAAAAAGTTAAAAGAAAATATGTTAAACAATATCCATTTTACATTTTTTACATGTTTCCACCGCTGAGATATAAAAACATTCCAGATAGTTATTTCCAGGTTAAGAAGCGAGCACTGATCTCCAATTAAATAAAGTCGCTGATAATAATTCGTTTCATTATTGTTGTAAATATAAATAAATATGTCAACTCCGATTATTTTCGGTTTTTATTTCTATCTTAAATAAATCCAACATTATTTTTACACAATTAAAAATCGATACATAAAAAACGCGACGAAAAAGGGTATTTAAATCATATTTTAAATTCACGTTTCTATTTTTCATATTTTAAATTCAAGTTTTTATTTTTCATATATTTTAAATTCACCTTTCTATTTTTTAAATTTCACATCTTTTTCTTGATTAAGATTTGTTTTAATTTGTGTTTCTTACTTCAAAATATGACACTATTTCAACGGTAATACAATGGCTTTCTGTCTTGTAAAGGTTAACAAATTTTAATAACGCAGAGAAGTAAATTTTTAACACAAAATTTGTTATTTTAATGATTTAAGATCTACATATTAATTCAAATCATAAATCTTTTCCCTTCACGAGTAAGTAACCAATACACCAGGTACAAACATTGAGTTTGTTGTCTTTAAATTCAATTACATTATTTGCAAAATTCACATGTCCAACAATTCCAGTCGTGTGTACAATTACTTCTTAGCGAAGAAAAGTATGGAACTGGGCGAGTATTGTCTGTGGAAACTGAGGAGAAAATCCGATTTATCGAGGGTTTCGGTTTCTCGAACATCAACAACTCCGGTCGGAAATTCGCAGGCACATTTCTCGAGGGTGTTCGTCGCGCGCGAGCCGTCCATCCGTGCAATAATCGCGGATCTTACGCGTACGCCTTCGAAACGCGTTTGCAGCCGTGCGAAACGGCTCGGTTGCGCGCACCCAAGCGCAAACAATAATTAGCTTAATTAATCCGGTCGGTCTAGCACGGCAACTGATAATTCGGTACAATGTTAAAACGACATTAGTCGATACACGACCCTGACGGGTCGACTGTTCTCTGTCCTGGGATCTTGCTGTCCCTAATATCCCGGCGGCGCCTGGAAGTCGTCCAATTAAACGCAGCTTCTGTGCGATGCCATCCCATAACTGCGTCTAGGTTCGCTCTCTGCTTGCCAGGAAAATGGATATTTCTAACTTTCGAGCAAGACGCGCGCTGTGTGTACGCTAATGCGCTTGTAAGCTTAGTTCCGGTTTGTTCGAGAGACAGAGAGAGAGAGAGAGAGAGGGGGAGGGGGGGGAGAAAGAGATAGTGACATCGCAGATTATACGCGCGTTAGAACAGAAACCAAGGGTAACGGTGAAATTAATTGAACGCACAAGAAAATTTTGATATCGCGAAATACACCTGACGTCCTGAAATCTGTTGCATCTTTTTATTCTCTCATTCGTTCATCTTTTAGTTATAAATTAGTCAGCGTAATAGCTTTAAAATGTAATATCTGATAAATCTCGGCTTGCAACATTCATCTGGAAATATTCAATTACATATTAATATTTGACTTTTCTGTTATTTTTTTCATTTAATCGTAAATGTTTCTTGCTGAACATATTTGTATAAAATATCTTTTATGTATCAATATAGAATTGTGCTTTTATTATTTTTGATGTATTAATTTAGTGTATATTATACTTATCTACGTATTATTTTCATTTCACTTATAATTCTTTATTTGGAATATTTATATTATATTTATCACAATATCTTTTTTTGCATAAATTCTGTTTATAAATGTCTTTTTATTGAAAATTAGTTCAGTATGTAATAATCCTCGCCTCTTTGTATCTTCGATACAAATTCCAAATTATTTACCAATCATGTACCAATCAACCCATTCCGAATAACGTGAGGTCTTTAATTTCACGCACTTAATTACTTACTCCTTAATTAAACTCAAAACACTCGCTGGCTAAAATTCGCAAATTATTGTGTGAGCGCCATCGCTAGTTTACACATTTTTACAAATATAGTATATCGGATAATCAATATCATTATTTGTGTTTGTTTATCATGGTTAAAAGCACGTGTGTTTCACAAGATATAAATCATTTCCGATATCTTTCGACTGCATAACTAAAACGATCAAATAAATGTTTTCCTCTTAAAGTCTTCTTTCTGTTCGAAGATGTCATTAAGCGCGGATGATAACTTGGGAATAACGTCGAACTAATCTTAAGATGAGAAAATATGAATCCGGAAAATTGCATTACTCGACACTAAATAAAAATACATCTCAGTCGTTTTACGATCTTGCCTCAACTGTAATTAAAAAAAAAAAAAAAATTGTACATAATTGCATTATGAGTGCTTCGTTACAAGATAGAATTGCAGATGAATGTGCAATTTGAGAAAAATTACAGCATGTTTGATATTCAATAGAGAGAATCGGAAAGTTAATCTTTCGATGCGAAATGAATGATTTTTCAATAACGTCTTTCTAGCAACAGTCCTATTTTGAAGTCCTACTTGCAATTGCAAAAGTCGATGTACGTATCATGATACTTAAAACATACGGCACTTATAATTCGTTGCTTGATCTGAAAAAAGGCCGCTAATAATTATGATATTTCTATGCATTGAATATAATATTATTATAAGATTTTTCAAAATTGAATCATTCGTTGAAGTGGAAATTTGTCATGAATTGCGTGAAATTTCGTTCGGCTACCGATTTCATTCTACAAAAAACATTAGAGATCCGATTTGATCCCCGCGTCGTAAGTACGCGAACCGAAAGGATATATCCCTCTGGGAAACAAGTATTCAATTACAATAATAACGTCGATTTACAAAAGAGTCGACTTCAAAGGCTTTGGTGACGCGCGTCGCCGTTACTCACGACAACGGAAAGAAAGATACGAGGAGAAAGATGGAAGTGAGTCAGCAAAGAGAACGAAGAGAGAGAAAAAGAGAGGCAAAGAAAGACATAGAATAAACGTGAATCGTATGAGCGAGAACAAGTAAAGATCGCGGTAAGAGAAGAGCTTGAAAGATTCTCTTTTAAGGCAAATTTACACGATTCACTCTGGATGATCATCCCGAATGAATCTTTCAATGTGAAAGAAAAGCGAATTGTGAAAATGGTGTTTCCACAGAAAACGGGTAAAGTCATTCCGCGTTTCACTTCTTTATATGTTCATGTATCTAAATGATTTTTAATGATCATACAAAGAGGAACGAGTAAACTATATTCTGGAATGGTTATAGATATAAAATACGCCAAATTTTTTAATAATGTTCTATGATTTTTAATTCAGGAATGTAATTTGATTTATCATAATTCTTATAATTTACCGTAATCTCTTAACCTTGCTGGTCTATCCGAGTCCGTTTGAATCAAAATTGTAATTCATTCTCTCTTACTAATATTTTATTTAAAAATTTTTTTCTCTGGTATACAATGACTTTGTTTATTATAATGTAAGACTTTTTTTCTAAAATTTTTCATTTTTAATTCGTTAGAACTTTTTAACCATATCGACTCAAACATATGATCGTATCATACATTTGATCAATTTAAAGGTGTCTTATAAAAATCAATAGACATCAATATTTATTGTTAAAACATATGTAATAGAATGTACGTATATAAAAAATTATATTAATTGTTTAAATTAATGTTCCAATCAATATACATCAGTGTACAAGGATGGTTACGTATCTCGGTTGTATTAATTACGAAACTAGGCAAAGAGCATTATCGAACAGAACATAAAACAATTTATTTCTGATGATACATCTAAATAAAAAGTTCCCCGGCGCATTCAATTTGGATAATCATCAGGAATGAGATCGTGTAAACTCGTCTTCGGAGTCGATAAATCAGTAAGAGAAATGATAGAGAAAAAAGAAAAAAGATAATTTGGAGGAAGGGAAGTGAGACCTTGTCGAGGTAAGAGAGAAAGGGTGGGGGGCAAAGGGAGGTCCGATGTGTGTCCGTTTTGTTGGCTGCGTCGATGCCTCCGGGATTATATACGACGTCCAATGATAATACGTTTCTCAGATCACTATCAGGCCACTATTGTCGGCCATTAAAAATACCTCCTCAACATTTATATTCGACAAATAAATCTCGAGCCGATGGAATGTGGCCCGCTGTCCTCTCCCAGTTCATCGATGGGTCCCACGTTGTCGTCGTTGATACCCAGGCCGGAAACAAATGGACGCGTTACGTCAACCACCTGACCGGAAATTAATTTTATTACACGATTGGCCACGCAAATCACAGAAGGCATCCTTGTACAATGCGTTTGCCACAGTTTTTCATCGTAGATTGCTTTCAGCAGATTCATTTGGCGATTACAGGATGTTATTAACGATAGCTTATAATGATATGATAGTATTGAACCTCGTTGTAGCAACTCTTATTAATGATGCCGCATATCGATGATAACACTGAGTCCATTTGTACCCAGTGTACTATGCAATTTGTTTCAAATGTAATCTACCATTTGCAACTAACGATTATTAATCATATAATAAAGAGACTTTAAAATATGTGCATGTGTATGTTTTAAAACATAATAAAAATGGATATACTGTATACATTCATTTATTTACTGTTCATGACTTTTCCAATGCTCATGCAAATATAGTTAAACATCAAATTAAAAACCAGAATAAACGTCAAACATTGAACATGTTGAAAATAATATTTTATTTCAGTTTTAATAATATCGTATTTTATCTTTCTTATTTTTCTTTATAATGTATTTTGGACAATTATAAATTAATTAAGAGAAGTATGTTTTAATATCTAAAGTGTAGAGCTTCGCAACAGAATGCTAATAATTTTAATCATATATGTCGTATTTAATTCTTCCATTGTCAGAGCTTAAAGTATCATGTTGAGATGTATATATGTGGTAAATTTTATCCTTCTTTTCCTGATTTAAAATACGTTATCTCGAATACGTTATCGGATCCTCGGATTATTGCTGGCGGTGCAGAGTGATGTCCATTACCAAGCTTTGCGTCAATCGAGATGCCAGGAGAATAGAGAGAGAGAGAGAGAGAGAGAGAGAGAGAGAAGAAAAAGTAGAGGGAAGAAAGTAGCCACGTTTTCTCACGTTAATAATGCCCCGCCGTTGCTTGCAGCAATCATAACTGTATCCTCGCGAGTAGGATATGCGTGGTGCTTCGCGCGGCCGCGGCTTCATCAATAATCTGCCAACCTTATGGAACCCGGCACGCAGACAGTGTAATGCCGGTCTAAGTAGCTGCGCAAGTATGTGTGGCGGTTCTCTCGCGGCTTTGGCGGTATAAACGCCGTGCGCCGGGTGGAGAAACGGCGGGTGGTGGCCCAGCAGCATCGCGAAAATAGAAAATTCGCTCGTGTAGATTCTACGAGGATTCTGCAGCGGTGTTTCTAACCAGATCTTGAGTCACGTGCGTTTCTCGAGCGCGTTGCTTTCCTCTCGCAAGAATAAATTTTGCTAAACAGGCTAGGCGAAGATGGGATATAGAGAAAGCATTGCGTATTATATTTCTTTGTTTTTCACTTCTTTACCACTAAGTTATGTAGAAGATACGATAATTTTGCGGTAATAGATATTTCTTGTAATAAACGTGATGTATGCTCACGTGTACAATTGTAAACTGTTAATAAATATCCACAACATGCGAATTGCGAGAGAAGAAGTCAAAGTTTTTGATTAAAAATAATACTTTACTTGATAAGAGAGTATGAAATAAGAAATATGAAATATTGTATTTCACATAATAATAATAACAACAACAACAACAATAATAATAATAATAATAATAATAAGAGAGAGAGAGAGAGAGAGAGAGAGAGAGAGAGAGAGAGAGAGAGAGCAATAATAATGTATATTATTACAGCTCTCTCTTATTATATTTAACATTAGAGTCAAGTAATTATATCACATTTTTATGAGATTAACACGAAGAACGTTTTACGGATGGAACACATAAAATGGATTTCCGCGATACAACCACGTACGAAATAATTAAGTTTATCCTCTTCAAGCACTTACTTTCTTGCTACAATTGAGGTGAGATAAGGGAGGCAGCTTTCGAAGAAAGGCAGAAAAAAGGGGTGGAAAGGTGTAGAATGTGTGGAATGATGTAGAATGTGCATCTGTAGGGTCTAGACAGAAGATAAACGAAGTGCTAAAAAGACCCATTACGAAAAGGGCGAGTCCAGCTTTACTACCCTTCCACGCACTTTTTTCTCGTCTCAAAGGTGAAGTAAGAATAGAAATGGCCTGTCGGCGAGGTCAGTCGATGGGTTGTCGCGACGACCGCAGCTGCGATCTACGGCGAGCGTTGAGGAGATGTGCGATAAAAAAGATGGCCTACTTCGTAAGACCTCTTCGCAGCCGCCTGACGCCGTGAAATCCGATCTCCAATCGAACCTGCGGCGTTACGAGATCAGACGGTAGGCGTGTTCGACAGGGGAGAGAAACGCTAGCGAGAGGAAGCTCAATTTGCTTCCTTTAACTCAGCGGTTCCCAAACTTCTCAGCCCCATACCTTCTTTGGATATCTTAGAAGTTTTGACACCTTCTCATTAGCCTTTGGTAAAAATTTGACATAAAATTACTAATTGAAACGGTTAAGAATTTAAGAATTATCTCTTATGTGGGACACTCGTGTGCGTATACGTTTCTATTGCAATTTTATAAATGTGTTTGTAGGTGATATACGTAGAAAGCTAGAATTCTTCGCACTTGATATAAATACCAAAGAGATACTTGTTATTTTATTGTAATTCTTTCATTGAATTTAATATTGTATGAGCTATATCTAGTATTTCCGTTCAATTTAAATCGTTTTGTAGAAATATGTGGTTTTTCTGCTACAACAACGATACAAACTCTGGAAACAAAGTTTTCTAGAAAATGAATTTGAATGTGTTTTGAATTAAAATTTTGGAATTAATCTTAAAATAGCGTAATAATTTATTGCAGAAGAATAAAAATATGTTCTCTTAAAATATTTCTCCTTTTTTTTCCTTTTTGTCTTAATTCTTTTTCTGCATCAAATCAAAGCAAAGCAATCAAAATGACACTTTTTTTTTAAGTTACGTCGTTGTTGTAGTAAATAAATAATTAATATTTAATATAAAAATTATTCCGTCCATTCGTAATTCAAAATGATATTCTTGTGGTTATTTGTCTGCTTGTTCCGAAATACGGGAAAGTGTAACAGTTTCTCGTTTTTCTTTCGTAACACCTGCTTGCACCTCTATATGTATTTCGGCCAGATCATAAGGGAGGAACGACCGAATTTGATCCGGCAAGTTAAATGATTTTACACACCTGTCGGCGCACGACGAGTCTTGTCTTACGGGCGTGAAAAGTCGGTTTTTTTCTCGATGATGATGTCCAATGCTCCCGCTCGCCGACCATTATCATTTTACATAGAAAAAATTGTATCCAAGTCCCGAAGGGGCTTCCGACGTAATCGGATACGTTGGAACGTTGAAGGAACATGTAAACAGGAAACTCCATGTAGAAAAAGAAAAAGAGTCATCTTTATTATTATTATTTTTTTACTAATTAATTTTATCGAATTCTCTAATAAACTTAAGTAATCCACATTTTCTTGGTAAAAATTTGACGCTCGATTAAATTTTTAATCGTCACTTTTATGAATCACAATAAGACATATTATATGTCAGACATAATAGCCATTAAATATCCGCATCATCAACTTTTTGTTGGTTTTCTCGAAAATTTTCGGATTCGTCGCAGAGTTTTTCGGGGCGAGGGATAACATGAAGAATTCATGACAGGTTTTTCAAGCAACGTTATCGGCGATTCTGACGTCTCGATCGTTGCCAAGATCTTGGGACAGATCCTTCGGCTTCCTCCGAATAATCGGACCGCATTCCTGCGCCAATGTTGCTTGCTCGCGAGATAGGTAATGCGAAACAAACACGATTATGCCAATTTCGTGCGCATACCGTGCAGAATCAAATTCCACAAATCGGGAAAGGAATGAAATCCGACTGAGAATCTGACGTAAAATTATGCCCAGAAATGTCGACAAGAAATAAGTATCTTTATTGACACTTGCTGTATACTGAACTTCTTTAATCCTTGAATTTATATTTATCTTCTAATCTAACTGTATAATTTGAGAGCAGTATATTACAATACATACTTTTTCTTCCTTTACATTAATTTCGAAATTTGCAGTACTAAAAAATAATTTTTGAAAAACGTAAAACAATTTTCAAAAATTAAAAGAAAACTGGACAACATAATAGGAATATGCATTTGAATGTCTGGTAATAGTATTTCTCGCGAACAAGTGAAACAGATTAAACTAAATAAAAAAGTATTATTTTGCAACTTTTGTAATAATTAATGAGAAACAATATATTAAAAAAGCTTTCATAATTGATTATAAATTTAGAAGAATATAATCAAGGGTAAAGAATATTATGCAACATCTGAAAACCTTCTATATAACAATGAAAATTATTCGATTGAGACTTATTGTGGGAATTTGTCTTTTTGAGTCGTATTGTATATATTATACTTATTTTCTCCCTTCGCTTTTCTCATCAGTTTTATTTCTCTGTTGTAACAACCTCCATTATATTCCATTATATTCAGGAAAAGCACGGCATCCATTCTCGTCTCGCAATGACCGACACTTAATAGCAGGCAATTGTCACTTATTAGCGGCGTAACATTACGGGTGGGATTCTCCGTGTTACGAAGGATTTCGATTGGCTCTTCTCACATCGAGTCCCTAACGCCACATCGTCCTACCGCGGCGCGCAAGCATGTCGCCTGAGGCTCCTCAGTGTTGCCTTTGTTCGTCCTATAATGAATTCACTAAGTTTTGTCGAGGGTGGTAGTTTCCTGCTGGCACCCTCAAAATTGAGATCGTTGCGTCGCGGCCGAGGTGGTAAGGAGGGAGGTGGACGTGCAGGGCGAGGGGGCAATTTATGAACCAACGTTTCCTTTATGAGGGGGCGGCTTTGGGCTGCGACTGAATTTTAACCGTCGCTTTGTAGATACGGGATTAACACTTACTCGTCGCGTTTCTATAAAACGTTTCTATAAAACGACCGTGAACTTTTTGTAAAAACTGTCGTTGCGATAACACTTTTTTAGACAAACTAACATTAAAATATACATAGCGCTTTTTCTAGCATTTCTTTCGATAATTTTTGTTACACGATCATATAATTAATGTTTCATACTTTACATGACAAATTAAAACTTTCAAAATGCATTTTGTCCAAAACTTATAATTTTTAAAAAACAAGAAAGAAAATACATACTTTACAGAAAGTGACAATTATTAGGGTGTTAAAAAAATTACTAAAAAATTGCTAAATGTATTAAACAACAAAAAAAATTAGACAAAACACATTTTGAAGATCCTTCTCCTCAAATTTTTGCGATCTATTTTGTTGAAATAATAGTGATGACAGCAAGTTTTGAACAAAATTTCTGTTATTTTTTTATATCTCAAATTTGTACTTTCGATTTGTCATCTTCTGCCGTGATGAGTATAACACATTAA
Organism: Trachymyrmex septentrionalis; assembly: GCF_001594115.1. NCBI lineage: Eukaryota > Metazoa > Arthropoda > Insecta > Hymenoptera > Formicidae > Trachymyrmex > Trachymyrmex septentrionalis. The sequence continues at coordinate 400,950 of NW_017305735.1, read as the reverse complement.
AAATTATATTTAATAAAAAAAAATAATCAAAGCGGTCTCAGTAGTTCAATATTTCGCTATAAATTTTGTATGGATGCGTATATATAAAATTCATTCGATATGTATATAATATTATAAAACACAAAATAGGAGGAGGGGAAGGGATATATATAATATATAAAATAGAATTATTTCTCTTGATTTATTTTCCTCGGTCTAATTTCGAATTATAATCATTTATATTTAATAATTCAAATGGCTGTAGAGTTGTTTATTCTATTGAATTAGTGCTCAAAGACACATGCTTTTGATCCCCAGGGTTACTAAAGGGATATAATAACGATCATTGGGCATATCCGTGTAGACATTGCTGATATATAGATGACCAAGATGATCAAGAGGGCTAATGTTGGAACAATGGGTACTTGCTAGATGTACCCGCAAATAATCACAGTGGTTATTGATGTAACAATTGACACATACTTAGTGAACAGATACCTGATTGAAAATGATTCGAGTATAATAATATTTCTCATGGAAATATATTAACAAAATGTGCCGATATCTGTTAGAATTTAATTATTGTAGAATGTTATTGCTGAATGATGCAGTATTGCTATCGATACGTAAATTATACCTACAAGAAAATAAGGCTATTCTTAATTAATGTAACAAAAGTTTTTCATACATTTCACACTTTTAGCAGTATATTACAAATAATTTACATTTTTATATAAATTTACATTTTTATATGAATAACCTAATTTTTAACTTAAAAAAAGGGAATAAGCACACAATTAAATTTAATCTTAAAATGATATGTAGTATACAATTGTGTGTGTGTGTGTGTGTGTGTGTGTGTGTGTGTGTCCGTTTATTTAAATAAAATACAATAACACAAAATAATAGCACATGACTGCTTAAAAATTGAAATCACTTACCATGCTTTCTATTATAATACTAACTAACAAACTGATGTATAAAAACAGAGTTTTTAAAAGCTTGCCCTAGCAAGCTAGCTAGTTTAACAGCTTTTAGCAGATTGAACTTTCTAATGACTACTGAAGGCATAGCTGAGCGCTAATGATCTTGCTCACTTGTAAAAAATTTACGTATCAATAGTATTCTAGAATTAAAGTTCTACTTATGGTAAGTGATACTTACTCCTGTAAGTACAAGTACGCTACAGTCGAATATTCGGCGAACGCGCGCGCTGTCTGGGACTTTACCTGGACTGCAGTTCGGTGCAACGAACTCTGGCACTGCACGAATAGCGCGAGAGCACCTTTCTTACCCGAGAGCGGATGCCACGCACGCGTATGCGTGTGTCCCCTCGTTCCTTCTTTTCCTTCTTTTTCTTTCTCTTCTTCTTCTTCTTCTCTTTCCGCGGGAAGAAGAACCAGTGCGGACCGTAAATCAATCGCTGCGAGACGGTGGAGCGAACGCGCGGAAATCGCACGGTGGGCTGGGCTTAATGGCGGTTCGGCTCGCGTGTTAAACACCAGTTATCTTGCCGATCGGTGAGTTTTACGTTTGCCTTTAGCCCAACTGGTCGCGTGCTGGCTGGTGGGTTCAGATCTTCATTGGTGGACCCTAAGCTTCTGCAGAACGGGCGGAGCTTGAGCTTCGATATCTCGATACGCCAGGCCGGCCGTCGTGCGTAAACCGCGGCTGTTCTCCCTTTCTTTCGCAATTCTTTATGCCGTACATCATCATCGATCAGAGAGAAGTCGCCTTGTCGATCCTGAATGGACTAGGTCGATCGCTATTACTCTCACGATTTTGTCATCAGACGGAACATGCATAGAAATTATTTCTAAACATTTAAGATCAAAGTGGATGTAGGATTTGATTTGATTTTTAATAATACATATCAATTATTACATATAGTGACAATAAATTGTTGTAGAGAATAATTTAATTTTCTTTTAATATTCAAGAATTTAAATAAACATTTTTCATCTAATAATTTTAAGACAAATTATTAAAAATGTCTCTATATACACATAAGTATCATTTATTTATTCGATGGCGCAATATCCCTCAGTCCGAACAAGGCTTATCTCTCATGAAATTTTCATAACAATGGATTTTTTCCGGAATTAGGTTGTTAGCCTAATGTCCAACCCCCCAGGGGGAAAGTATAAATATATGTGTCTTAAATAAGAGATAACATCGATCAGTTAATAAAGTAATCGAGTGAGAGTAATCGATGTAAGCAATACAAGCTTATTTAAAATCGATCTATTCAAACCTTTTCGTTTTTCTTTTCGTAATCGAGACAACCAGGTATTTTCTCGCGATAAAAAAAATTTAGATTCCTATTTAGACGCTATTTAAGTCTACATATAAGGGAAAACCAAAACAGCCGAATCTTATTAGAGAACGAACCAGGTAAATGTGATATAAGACAGTTTGTGGAAGTTTTTTCATGATTGTAAATGATTGTAGATGATGCTGAGGAAAAAAATGATAACGCCGTTGCGTTTACGCTTATTCCGCTAGTCTCTCGACGATCTTGCTTAATATACGCAGCATCTCCGCAATTTTCTAATTAGGGTATTAAAGAATCAAGGGAACAAGTGCAGGCCCCTCATCCTGATGTCACCGTTTCGCTGGCTCATCGCCCTTATCGGAGGTCGCCGTCTTGCACTTACAGATAAAGGCCTATAAAAGGCCTTGAATGATGAGAAACCTGAACAAATCCTTAATTAGCCGTCTGTAGTCTGATAAACTAAAGTCAAAAGTAATTCCAAGACCGATAAACATCGTTGGCGGAAAACGAAATAGTTTTGGCGTCCGGAAGATATTGATTAAAGTTAAAGCGTTAAGAATATATTACTCAAGAATTAAAATCTTCTTTTTATCTTATGAATGTGATAATATTCGGTATTTTGTTTAAATCATATATAATCTAATTCATATTTCTTTTCTCTAATAATTTACTTTAGCTCTGCGATATTAGATTGTAACTGATACGGTACAGATGTTCTACGCATCGCGAATTTATTATTTATTATCTGTTTATATTTAAAATTAAATAAATTTTATACCGAGTTATTTTTTAGAAAAATTACATCATTTTGATATGTACTTATATATCAAAAATTTTTCAGAAACTCTAATTTTAATCACTATTTCTAACCGATTAACATCATGCTGTACAAATGTCCTAATTTCGTTATTATACACCGGATCAGCAAGATTCACACGTTGGATTTAAATCAAATTGATCATTGCACATTGTGCAAATTTTAAAGTAAATCACAAATCGTTCTCTGTGAGGGTAACAAAGCATGTTTATGGTAGTCCACGTTGTTAGTGTCTACGTGCACTTCAGTTAACAAACAACAAGTGTGCAACAACTGTGTCAGCAGTGTACTTAATCTAGCGGTCTATCGGTCGTCGTAACGAGTTAGTTACGCTTCTGCTAACAGAGTAGTTAGAGTTACACAGCTTGTAGTCGATAATAACGTGGTCAGCTGATCAATGAATGCAATCGAAATATGCTGGACATTACATAAACTAAGTGCTTACGATGAGAAAGGAATGAGAAAAGAAATTAATCAGTTTTGATTCATTTATTTTAGTATTTGGTATTTTCTGGTAATGTTGTCTATGAGTCAATTTTAATTAATCCTAGTTATACACACTGGGGTCTCATAAACTCCAGTGTAATTTGCTAGAGATTTTTTTCGTGTTTCTAAACTTTTCTTTTTCTTTGAACCTATATGTCTCGAAGCTCCTTAATTCTATTGACTCCTAGTCATTATGGATTTGATTCTTAATCAATTCTCCATCGAGTAAAAAAAAAATTAATTAAAATATGTCTATTTTTACAGAAGTTACGGATGGAACAATGGATGGCGTCCCAGAGACTCGAGCGTGTATATCAAGGGTAGAGTGTATACAAGCTAAGGTTATGAAATAAGATAATCTTTAATTTTTGAAAGATATTTTAAGTAAGTCCGTCTTAATTCTTATTTTAACAGAATTTATTTCAATAAGCATACTCTTTAATCTCGTATATAAAGCTACGATATTTTTATATTTCGTCAAAATATTACATTTCATGGAGACATAAAAATAAATTGTAGACGGTTTTAAAAATAAAATATTGATGCAGCGCAATGTTTATAAAATTGATAAGAAAGCAAAAAAAATATAAGCGAAAAGAAAACAGGAGAAATTGCAAGAACAATGTGAAATCTTTCTAATTATTTTAATAACGTATCATGCGACCTACTCGCGCGAAATTGAGTTGCACGTTGACCGAATTGATACTGCACGTGTATTATACACGTGTGTACGTACGTATATGTATATATATACATATATATGTATGAAGAAAAATGCGTTTCCGAGACTAAAGGAAAAGAGGAATGAGTAATGGCGGGCAATTGCATTGCTTTCGATTTCCGTGAAAACGAAATGCATGTCCAAATACCGGGGTAGCACGTTGGTTTCGCACCCGCAATGCGGAGGCGGCCGAAAATTGCTTTTTGATGAGTCCTTCATTTTTGATATAACCCCGCAGTACCGGGGAAAAAAATATTTCAGATACGTCGCATTTCAACGACATCGCGATGCAACACTGCAGCGCATTTCCGCGATTATTCTCCTCTCATGTCCTCTTCTAATTTTTTCGAACATTGTATATTTTCGTTTACTGTCGTTAGTGAGCAAACATTCATTAAAAAATGTACGCGATGCAAACATTTGTTTATTCCTTTATTTATATACTCGGCAAGCGTAAATAGCATTTGTAAAAGCGCCAAGTGTGCTTTTTTGTACCTAGAAGTGTATGTCGATATGACATTAAGAGCCATTTTGTTTTTTTGCGGCTTAAATAAATTTTGAGCACTCTGTAACCATGAAATTTTCGAGCGGACTTTTTACACGTCCTTTTGGATGAAACGGGTAATTGTAATTTGTGCGATTTCGCACGTTGCTTGCAGCTATTTTGGTACTCAAAGATTTAATTTAATTGTGAAAAAAATTTATTACAGAATATAGGCCTTCATTCGTTTTGAATTATTAGATTTATGTAAAATGATTAGAAATATCGAAACCATTTTGCAAGAGTTATACACTGTTTATACTTTAGCTTAGCAAAGTAGAATTTATCATTTACTATAATTTGTCATCAATATTATATTATATAAAATAAAAGAAACTTTATTCTCTTCTTTTTTAAACTTTAAAAATTTTCTTAAGATAAATACTTAGATACAAAAATAGAATATATAAAATAGAAGAGATATTTTTAAATAGTAAGGAAATTGTCTTTTTTTTCCATTAAATCTAATTTTCTATATATTCTACAAATTAATGGTTCTATACATTTGAAACAAGGCAGCCGTGTGTCAAGGTAATTCGGTATTTGCCAGAAAAAAACAGATGCGTAGCACCTTGTAGATAATTGATCTGTTCATGTACTAATATGCATGTGCGGCGAATCTTGGTTGGTGAATTGCCAATACATGACATGCACGTACATACTTCTTTTTCTTCTCGAGAAAGAAGTTGGACTCGCGACTCGCGACTGGATTTACGGGATACTGACCGATTTGCGGATGGCGAGAGCATCGCGATTGAGTTGTTGATTAAGCTAAGTTAATAACGATAAACGCGCATCGAAATGTATTCATTTAAAGTCAACTTAATACTTATTTTTTCATATATTTTGACTTTATTAAATAAAAATGACTGAATGAATTTTTTAG
>NW_017305735.1:389582-395145 GCF_001594115.1 Trachymyrmex septentrionalis | reverse complement strand
AACTTATTTTTTCATATATTTTCACTTTATCAAATAAAAATGACTGAATGAATTTTTTAATCTTATTGAATATGTTAGAAAAAAATTCGTTTTTTAACCTTAGAATGATATCAATATGTAAATTTTATGTACAAGTAAAGTCATTGAACGCTGAACTATAATAATAGTTATGCCTTCATTAAAAGATCTAATCTGCCATACTAAAGCTAAGACAAACGGAAATAAGTTTTTAAAAATCCTGTCCGTTATGTTAATTTAATAGTGAATAATGTGAATGATGAAGAATGTGATAAGTAATTTCAAATTTTAAGTATGTTTGTATACATTTTAAATATTATAAGAACATTCACACATATAATTGAATTATATATTTCACATTATTTCAAGATTGAATTCGATATTGTGAAATGAATTTGTGTTTACTTTTTATCTTTCTTTTTAAGTTAATAATTAGATTATTTGTCGTATTTATAAAAATCTAGATTATACATATTTTGTCATTAAAAGTCTGAAATACACATAAAAAGCTTGTATTGTATTAATTAAAATGGTCTATTTCCTTGTACGTAAAATTTACGATCACTAGCAAATATTGTATAATTCAATACTAATAGCTTTCTATATTTAAAAATTACTATTATTATATAAATGATATTAAATAGATAATAATAAGAACAATATCTGTTAATATAATTGTTTAAATTAAATATTAAATCCAGGTTAAAACGTTAAAAACTATGCAATCTAAATATGAAATGTCACAATATTCGATTTTAGTATAATTGTATATAATTGTATATAATTCTCTCTATAGGTTTTATCGAATCTTTTCATTATTTTAATTTTCGATTTTACCTAAGTTTTTAAATTTATGGCTAAACAATCTTTTAATTTAGCCATCATTTTCTATTCATTGTCAAAATTAGTTTGCAAAATAAATCATCATCTTCTATTCCTTGTCGAAATTAGTTTGCAAACTAAATTTTTCCTCACACGCGTGGTCGCGTTTGTCGCATGTTTTGCATGACGGATGATGACGTCCCGACACTATCGCAACAGAGCTTCGATTGCATGCCGTCGCGTCGCGACGAAAAAAGCTCAGGCCCGCTATACGAAGAGCATGCCGTCCGGGATCTCACGGCCGACAATCGCCCATAAAACCCGACTTTGAGCCGGGGTCGGTATCGTGATCCAATCACAAATCAATTTACCTGCCATCCCGTGCGGATACGATAAAAAATTTCGCTACCGAGATACGTCCTCCGGTCATCCGCGATACGCCAATGTCTCCCTCACGTTCTCGCGTATTAAAAATCGATACGAAGCATCCTATGTGCAATTGCCGTTCATAATTTCCGAGAGTTAACAATTAAAAAACTCGAGTTGCTATTATGAGGGTGAAAAGACGACAAAAATTAATAATTCTGATTTACGATGAAAAATTATTTTGTTTTGACTAATCCAAGAGTATTAGTTAAAAAAATTAGTTTAAAAAATTGCAAAACATGATGGATGTAAACAATTTTTAATAGAACTATCTTTTTTTATAGTAAAAAATTTAATTATTGCCGCTTTTTTCCGCGATGATTGATTGGTTCTCTCATTTGGTTCATTTCGTGCTGCAAGAGTAACTATTAGTTAGAGGTAAAAAATAAAAAGCTAATTATAAGCAGCGCGCGTCTATGATGTTTAGTTTATTATAATTCTAAATATAAAATAAGTTTTATCTTTTATAAAATATACGTTCTGGGCATTCAATTTTTCAACATACAAGTAATTAATTTTCTAGTAGTGACATGTTTCTTTTTATATAAAATAAAACTTAATAGGAAGTTTTTGCATATAGGATTTCAGATTCTGATAGAAAAGACATTACACACAGCGGATTGTAAATACCATCGTCAGAATATTGTTTACGTTAAGACAGAAACCAATGTTTGAATCATATTACAACGTACATTCATAACGAGACAAGTGAAAACGATTTTTTTACACAAAGGTTAAATGATAAACATGTTCTGATATAAAGGAGTGCGCAGTAAAAGCAGAGTAATATTAGCGAAAGTGTCAAGAAGTACGTTGCTTCATGATGGTGCACGCGATGCTTTTCCCGTTCTTGCTGGATAAGCTAACAAATGCAATTGTTTGAATTCATCTCCACGTATTTTCTAGCAAATTTGTACATAATTTGTATTTCAATAATAGCAATATTTTAAATATAAATTAAAGAGGTATACAGGAATGACAAGTAACGCGCTACTTGTCATTCCTGGAAGTACATGTATAACAAATGTAAAATTCAATAAAAGGAAGTCCAAATACTGCACTCATTTATAACTTTATTCGAAGATTTTATCGTCTACTTGTCGCAAATATATCTTTTTCTGAAGCACGCAGATATTTAAACTAATTCTAAGAAAATATTTACACACGGTGTTTGATGTATATTTTAGAAGGAATTAAAATTCTAAACTAATCTGAAAATGAATGAGAATAAGAAAAAAAAAATTGATCTAGTTTTCAATAGCAATCTAAATTACATTAATAATCTGTAATGTTGACATCAAAATCCGTGGAACAATTATTGACACTAGGTCTGTATTTAATTTATACAAAATAATAATTATTTAATTTATGTTCATTAAAACTAATTAATTTCAAGGAATCAAATCACATAAGAAATAAGTATATTTTAATAAGAATTCAAACGAGTATATTTAGTACATTTTAATAATACAAATTTGCAGATACAACGTAAAGAAAATTGAATTGTTTTGAAACATTTTTTACAAAGATATTTATAATTGAACGCATCTAAAAGATTTACATTCCACTTCGGAAGGTTAAATGTGCAGGTACATCAATATGGATGGCGTGCGCACACATTTCTTTTAAATTAAATACATATTAATTACATTGAATTAAATACATCGATTATATAATTATGTAATTAATAATAAATATTTATGTAATTATGTAGTAATTAAATAATCAAATATTATATAAAAAATTAAAAATGATTTGAAACTATACTTCCATTTTTAACAAAGTTGTGTAAGAAGTTGAAGTGGTGCCGTCTTTCCGCTCTGCTGATTAGTTTTCTCACTTGGCTCATTTTGTGCTGCGAGAGTAACTGCAGGGATTGTCAATGCAGGGATTTTGTATCTTGATAACTCATAAACATCAAACTGTACATCGTGATTATATAATTAATTTATGTACTTAATCTTTGTAAAATGTAAGAAATTAAAAGTTAAGTAGCACTTGCGCCTGTAATATCTCGTCTTCCATAAATTAAGAAACAAAAATGAGGAATAAGTAATTCACAAATTTTAAACATGATATAGAATAAGTCTAGAAATCATAATATGATTAGACGCCGAGACGCTACTGTATCTCTGGATAATCATCATATTTTTAAAATCATTAAGGGTACATAACAATTTTATGATACGGTTCGCGCTGCAGAAGTAGGGAAATTTGCATATCATGTTACAGTTGAAGATCGCTGCTTCAGAATTGCAATTTGCCGTTTTCTTTTCCGTCTCGCTACTTAATACGGTGCAGAGTTGACGGCTTGACATCTTATGGCAGTATCATCGGTGATTACGATATCTAGAGGATCTTGATTAGCTTCTCGACGATGTCTCGAAACTTTCGTCGTTAGCTAATTGGCGCTCTCGTGAAACCGCGTTGTTTGCGAGACCAACGCGACGTTGCATGCGCAACGTATCTGACACTCGATGCCGTGCGTCGCGTCACCTCGCTGTGCAACGCCGTAGATAACAGCTCATGACGAGCATACCATAATGAAATCTTAATTTGCTCGATAATTTCCTAAATGTCATCTTTGAGCTCGAGTATTACTGAACGTGATTTCTTTCCATCAAACATATTTTGTATGTATTGAATTCTAATTTCCGACCATCTTCTGATAACATTTTGGATGGACATTTTACTGTCAATTTTTCTACTAATAAATGTCTGAAACCGATCAAAATAATCCCTGTTGTGTATTTCGTAACATGAACCGTCAATTTAAAACCGGTAATTTAAAACATTATATTTTATAATGATAGGAAAATAATGCTTTATAATAATTGTCAGAGAAACAAATACATATTTTTTATATATAATAAGTATATTTATAACGTTTTCTCTCATTTTTGTAAGAAAATATTATAGATTTTGGTTTTTATAGCAAAAGATTTATATTACCTCATTTTTCAATGTATTTATTCGATAACGTTTATCTCCCATATATTGTTATTTATTACATTAAAATATAAATCAGAAACTATTATACCGAGAACTTATGTAAATCTTGCAGACATTTTTCTCGGAAGAATTGATTTCGCGAGTGTCCGCTGCCTAATAGAGGCAATTGTCTGGATATCGATAGACAGCATGACGTATGTTCTGTAACGATTGCTCGCAAGTTTACGGACAAAGAAGCAAACTGTCGTCTCGATAATGGAACTGTCATTAGGGCGCGTGGGTGGCCGGCCGAGTCAAAGGCCGCTATTATTCGCGGTACACACATGTTCTCTCAGACAATACAGTCCGTCATCCGCGATCATTAAAAATTAAAGAAGCTTAAGTATACGCATGTTACGGATAGCCATATGTGTCCACACCCACGAATAATACTAACGTATGATCATATATCGATCTATACGACTACCGTTTATCGTTTCGTAAAATTGCTCCGCGATGCAAACGCTCGCGTTCAACAAAAAGTGTTCTTGTTATCAGAAGCGGGAGTATACAAAAGGAAAGCAAGAAAGCAGCGTATAAAGATTAATATTTCAATGTTGAGCCATAGAAAGTGACACGGCAAGAGAAATGCGCCATGCATGATCGATCGTCCATTCCATGTATCGGACAAGTTATATGCGAGGAACTTATTTTGCAAAAATTTATAGAATCGTTATGTAGAACACATAAATTCCAACTTGCAAAAGAAAGAAAGAAAGAAAGAGAGATTAATCCAGGATTTTTGTTCTGATATAATTTTTCACTATAAATACATAGCAATAAGATGAACAGTCGTTGTCATTCTCTAAATGTTTATTCTATTGTAAATAGTTCCATTTTTAATTTACATTTCTTTGTAAGCCATTGTAACTGATCTTCTGTCTCAATTTTAATATGGTTCAGAATTAACTCTGTAATGTAAAGGAATCAAATTAAGTTCAGTTTTTTTTTATGTATGTGTTAATTTAAAATCTTACTTTCAAACTAGTATAACTATTATAATGATTTATAGGAACATCGATTATCCTGTATTGTATAAACAGATTTAGAGTTTTATCTATAACTTCTGCAGAATAAAATTAGAATTTTATCTATAACTTATATATATATATTATATATATACACGCTCATTTGTTACAACATAACTTACAAATTATTTTTGAGCTGCTTTTTCAAAAAAAAGGAACGAAAAAGAAAGAACTACTTTTATTCCTCTATAGTTAGTTATTACATCAAAAAACTGCATTTAAAAATTATTAATATTACAACATTTTAATTATTTAAAATATTAAAATATTAACTAACT
>NW_017305735.1:385046-389482 GCF_001594115.1 Trachymyrmex septentrionalis | reverse complement strand
ATATATATATATATATATATATTCATACACACACACATACATATATAATCTACATTACGTTTAAAATCTTAATTTACCTATAATAATCAGAACGCAGACTATTAAGAACAATGGTAGCCTCCAGCTACCAACAATATGAAGAAAAAGTAGTTGTTTACAGCAGACGCTCACTGCTGCTTTGAACGATTTGAATTTATGACGACACACCGACATGCAGGAAGGACGCTCTGAAATTCAGATTTCAATGCTTATCTCTTGAAGTTTATTTCACATCGACACGGTCGCCATAGTATCAGCGCCATCAGCAAGCCTATATACATCACCGCCGATTGCATCACCGTGTGTGCGGGCGAACTTCATTCGTCATACACGCCGATTTTTCTCCGATAGCGCCGGTTCTGCGCCCCGAGAAAGAGCTCAGCCGACTAAGGGGGGAGGAAGGGAGGGGGACAGAAAGGGGCGCAGATTACATCTGCACAGCCGTGTCGCATGTTGCACCGGCCAAGCCGGGCGGTGCAGCGTGCGACTCCATCCGTCCGGTCATTATCGGCGAGTTATTATTATTCTACGGTCGGCCACACGCTCGCAGCGTGCGTCTTTCACGTACCGCGATTCGCCCCGGATGAGGAAGAGGCGGAGGACGAGGATGCCGGAGGAACGCGGGACACCCCGAAGAAAAGAAAGAGCGGCATGCTGACCCGCACGGGTCATTGACGGAGAAAGAAAAAAAATAGATACCGCGGAGAAGGGAAGAGAGAAAAATTGCCGAGAATGAACGCACGCTTTCGAACTAAACATTCGGCGGACATTCGAAGGATCTTCTCGAGAGATCGTCCTTATTTTTTTCTGCGCTTAAAAGAACGCGATCGAGAATACAAAGGAACATTACAGGCGATTACATTATTCAATTTGCATTTCGTATATTCTCCGTATAAAATTTTGAATGATTTGGAATTTATATCGTTATCGATAATCTTATATGCGCTATCACGTGATTAAATATTACAAAAGGACATATATTAATTAATCGATATCTCAAGAAATTTAAGTTATATAAATTAATATTAATTCTTCACACACAATTAACAATAAAGACAATAAGAACTTATTATCTATTAAATTAATTTTAAAATTATGACTTTTTAAAATCAAGTTTTTTACAATTCAATTCACGTAAAATTCGGAGATCTGCAGATGGCATTAAAATTATTGGAAATTTTACTTCGAAAATTATATGATCATAGAAATCGCGAATTTTTATATTTTAAAGTAATAAAAATAGAATTAAAATAATAAAAAAACTTCATTCTTTGTGGTCATCTAAACAGTGCAATTTTGCATTCATGGATTATCAACTAGCTTAACCGTACTGATATAGGAAAGTACTTAATCCACATTAAAATTGAAAAAGATTAGCTGGACATTCCATACTAAAGTTGTGTTGACGCTATATGAATATTATCGATGAGCAGAATGCAACGATGTGACTCATGAATGTTTTCGATATGTCGTTGCAACGAGTGACACAAAGCCGGATTAAAGTGACCATAGAGTTCTACTAGACGACTATATGTCGGTCTCGTCTTCATAATTCATAAGTATGCAAAGCAATCTATGCGTCTCTCCTCCTTTTTCCACCTGATGCCTGTTGCATCGAGTGCATCTGCATATCGATAGCGATCGGAACTTTATATTTTCATCGGCGCTTTATCAATTCGATGGCATTAATGACCTGCATTAAAGTCACGTTGCATAAACGTTATGCGTTTACATTAACGAAAATGTTAAACTTATATCAATACGCAAATGATATATCCTCGATACTCGCAAATATTCCTTTTGTTCTTATTGCATATTTATGTTTCATTGAGTATGCTTTATTGGATATTGGGAGTATAAATAATAATGAGAATATTTAAAAAAGAAAAGAGTGATGACGGAAGTCAGATATTATTGAACGTATACGCTTAAAGGAGATTAAAATATACAAAACACATAATATATGATAATATTATTAAAGAATCTATTTATGAAGGATGCTTAAATTCAGATCGTAAAATAACATTTTTACTTTTCAAATTTGTTGCTTACATAAAACACGTATTTATTTATTCTTGATATTTGCGAATATTTCTTTAATTCTAGTTATATGTGCTTACTTTTTATTGCGATAATATTTTATCTCTATTTTAATAGCAAAAGGAAGAGTGAGGAAAATAACAGAAAAGACAAAAATGTTATACATGGCACTATATATGGCCATGTATCGGACGTTAATAAATTTTCAAATAACTAGTGATAATCTAATAAGTAGATAGTATCAAAAATAGCTTCTTGATCAAAATAACGTTAATATAAAGATACGTATATACAAATAATTAAAGAATTTATTTGTTAATAAACGAGGTGCAAGATTAAGTATTTCTCGAAAGTGGCTATTTTCAAACTGCTTGCTCAACAATTTACGTATCCATACCATATACATGTTCAAGATATCCGAATGCAACATGGACGTGCACTCAGCGTTTTCGATTATTCAGAAACACCAAGGGGCACATTTCCCTGTCGAATACCCTTTCAGCCTTTCACCCTTCGCATGTTCAATATGTTCAGCCATTTATATAAATTCCAAATAATTAATTCAATGTATTGCCACTTTGCTAAACAAGTTTTATAGTTTTATTAATTAAAAGATCTTAATATATACTCATATTAAAAGTTTATCAGAACGTTATTGTTCATTAAAATATTAGATGCAAAAATATTTATTTAAAAAAACGAACTAAATCAGAAAAATGCTGTTAAAATAAGATAAACGTGATATTATTTTTTTCTCCTTTAGATTCAAAGGATATAGAATGTGATTTGGTACCTTTTGACGTCAAGTACATATTTTGTCTGGAAACGGCATTTGATGCCATGCGTTATTCGAATTTGTTTTAACAAATTTCTATACACATACACAAGTGAATGCTACCACATACATTTTTTTTCTGTTTCCGTAAAAATGAATACATGTAGTGCCTTTTGGAAGAAAGCTCAGTTGAATACCAACGCGATACACAATACATAATGCCGCAATTTCATTTTGCTTTTTATCACGTCATATTTCAACGGGCGTAATAGAAATTCTGCTATCAATCAGCCATGAAATACTCAAAGCCCGATATCTCGATTCGGCGAGCGGCGATGGAATGCAAGCCGAATGTAGTGCGGGATATCTCGCCGGCCGCGAATAGGATTTCGAGAATTTTTTTTTTTTTTTTGCACTAACCCGTTACTCGACACTGCGTAATCCGTTATTTTTATTCGGGTAATACGTTTGAAAATAAAATAACGCCGCGCGTGTAACGTTCGGCGCGCACGGATCGAGCGGCTGTGCGATCGATCGATCGGCTTGCGACGGCAACAATGGCCTGATTGATATCTGGCGGACGGTATCAAAATAATATCCACGGCGATAGGCCATGCCTGGACGGGGTTAAACGCTTAACGAGTTACAGGCATGATATTGGACCCGATGAAATTTATGGTCCTTGTAGCGGCCGGTGAGTGCCCGGGCCGCCTCCCGCGGTGCCGGCCCACGGACCACGCGCGCGGTCCTTGTCCCTACATCAATAAGACACCGAAGGCGATCGTCGAAATAAATTCAATGTTTCGACGGTATTTAATAATAATTCGCCGATTCTGTATGGATGTTAGATAGGATGCAGTTGCCGTTAGGCAACATCAGGCTTCCCGCTTGCTTCCTGGTTTCGAGATTCGAGTCTTACTGGATTTCGTATATAAGACGTATATAAGATAGACACTAAGTACTTAAACAGATTTTTAGAGGTGATTTTCATACATTTGAGACGAAAATTTCATACAATCATATGTGCAACATGATTTAGTTTCAAAGATACAGGATGTGTTAAAGTTGAAGGAAAAATTTTGTTTTTTCCAAAAATTTCGAAAACTATTTGGGTTATTCTAATGAAATGTTGTTATTATTTAAAGTTTTATAAAAATAGCTCATGTGGTTTTGGTCATTTTTGGAAAAAATTATTTTTTCCTTGAGCACTTTCCAAGTGAACGTATAAAGTTTTCATCTTAAATTTGTGTGAGGAATCACTCATTAAAATCTTTTAGAGTGCAGTTCCTGTAGAAATACATTATTTACATTCGCTTTCATTATGCATTCTTGTTTTATGGAATCTAACTCAAGTAAACTGAATTAAAATTGAATTAAATGTCACCAAAATCGTGTCGCACTTGCTTGCATGTGAAATTATCGTAGTGTAGAAATTTTCTGTTACTCGAGATGGCACGGAGTGGTTTTGTAACTTTTTAAGTTAACATCCATCTTTTGGTGGTGAACGTTAAAGTGCATCGGTCGACGTCGAGCGTCCGATATTTCTATGTTACAGACGCTGCAAGCTCGTGCGATATATATA
>NW_017305735.1:380360-384567 GCF_001594115.1 Trachymyrmex septentrionalis | reverse complement strand
TATATATATATATATATATATATATATTCGCAGCTCCATTGCTGGCACTATGACGGAAATTTCCGTGGACGGTACCCACGAGGAAGGTAACGGTAACGGAAATGCTAATGCGCGCCGTCCTGGCTCCGGAAAATGCCCCGGCAAAGGAACGCATCCCCCGGCGAGCGAGGAGATGTTCGTGAACTGCGCGCCCTCGAATACTATCTCATCCCCTAACGACGCCAACGACGTACTACGACGGTGTACCCCGACGACAGCGGCGACAGAATTGGTGGCTCGTTATTAAACGACGTCGAACATGAAATTCGCGTAGCAACGAGCAAAACGCGTCGCGAGCTGTAATTTAATGAAGGTCTGATTTATCCGAACCAAAACTACCTACGTATTCGCAAAGTGTACACATAACATTTTAGTTGCTATAAAATTACTCGTATTCAGGGAATAATTTGAAGAGCAAGTAATGAGAAGTTATGCTATATGAAATTGTAACAGTTTTATCAATGTTCATTTTAGGATTAGGGTAATTTCGTTTCCCTCGCAAAATCGAAGATTTATAAAAATAAAACTTGACTATAAATTTAAAAATATGTCAGTATTAATTAAATTCAATTAAAGATATGTTTTCAGCATTAAAATCCAGCTTGGGTGCTTTTATTTCTTAATTGTTTGTGCTGTTCATATAACGATCTTTAAGATATTTTAATATTAAAAATACTTTATTACTTTATATATCTATTTGTTCTCCTGTGACTTGGCTAACAAAGAAACGTTTTATTTTTAGATACTACTTTTGCATGAATTTCACATAAATTTCACTTTGATGCTTCGACACTTTCATGAAAGGTTCCAAATTGAATGGGAAATTCGTCATTACAATTTAATGTAGTAGAAGCGCATTATCATGCTATTGAGACCAAAGTTCCTCGCGGCCATTTGCTCTAGCTTGACGACTGCCATTAAACTTTTATTATTTATACTATATGCTTTTAGAATTATGTAAGGACCTAATTGAAAGATAAATCTTTCTTACGCCAAATGCACACGTTTTAAACAAACGAAATAATAAGAAGCTGTTTACGAATAACATTTAGATCTTCTCTTAAATTTAGATGAATTCTACATATATTACTTGATATCCCAGTCGAAACGGCAGCGTATTCATTGGACTTATATTTAATAAATATAAAATATGTCTAGTGGAAGTATTTTGTAATATTAAAAATGTCAAAAAACATAATCTTTTGATTCTAAATTAAATCTTATCAATCATATTTTATAGTATATTAGAACATTACATATATGCGCTATCTATCCTTCTGTTTCTTATTTTTCAGAAGGAATAAATATACAACTATTATATAATCATGTAATCACATGCAATTCCTGTGCTAGTAGTAAACCAAGCAAGAGAAGCAATCAGCATTACAGAAAAGCAGCAACAATTAAAACACACTTCTTTTAAAGAATGAATATATATGTTTAAATAATTTTTATTTATTTTAATAATATATTTTCGTTATTTAATTATCAATATAATTATATAAACGTTATGTAATTATTATTAAATGTATGATTATAGAACTGACGTATTTAATTCAATGTAATTAATACGTATTTAATTTAAAAGAAATGTGTGTGTGTGTGTGTGTGTGCGCGCGCGCGCGCGCGTGTGTGTGTGTAGCGCGCGCACACACCATCCATATTAATGTATTTAACTTTCCGAAGCTGACGTGAATTTATTGAACTCAATTATAAATTTCTTTGTAAAAAATATCAAACAATTCAATTTTCTTTTGTTATATTTGAACATTTTGATTATTCTTAAAATTAAAACAAATTTAGTATTTATTTCTTATGTCAATTTTGGTTCCTCGAAATTAATTAGTGCTTTTTAAGGAGAATCTCGTGCGAAAGCAAAAGTCCACAACCGTTTTGCGTCGTATTGATTTTGTACTGATGGTAAATAACAATATCCAAATAATATCTCCAATTGTATTCATAAATAATTTTTATATATGTAAAAATATGTTGATAAAAAAAGGTATGACATGGCATATTTTTACAGCAAGCTGTAAATATCATCGCTCGTATGGTTATGTTATAGAGACAAAAATCAACGCTCGAATTGTGTTACATTGTACATTCATAATATATAATATGGAAGGACGATCGAAACACATCAGTTTCTATATGAAAACTAAACGATAAGTGTATTCTGATATACAAGAATAAAGAAAGTAATATTAGCGAATGTATTAGGATTATCAGAAATTAATATACTGTTTATGTTATCACAATAAAATTTTTAGGCATATAAATAGCTGTATTTTCTGAAAGGAATATCGGTTCTTTTGAAATTTATTTAAAAGTTTAAAAGTCGATAAAACGTATCTGCTAAGTTGTGAGACTATAATGAATAGTTTGTGGAAAATAATTTGCAAATTAGTAAGAGTGAATTGTATAAATTGTTTCTTCTTGCTAATAATGTTAATCAATGATTTTCAATAGAATTCAAGCGCTGACCAACAATACTTGTCTCTGATGAGTTTATCTAAAAGTGATGATTACTGCTCTGTTCATAATCAAACGGGAGCTCTTTTGAACGGACGGGAAATACGTTTTGTTAAACGTGCGTCAATCGAAACAACATGCTCGCCAATAAATTGTTTTAATGGATCGATATATAATATTTGTTTATGGAATGGCCGGCGTTTGCATAATGCATTGAAATCCAATGTATTTATTTAATGCCGAATGGCATCGCTAATGGAACAAATGTCGGTCGCTTTTAAACGTGCCGTGCCTTTGACACGAATTCCGTGGATGTACACATCGGCGACGGTTAATGCTGATAGCAGAGTTTCCTCACGCGGTTTGCATAATTTAATTTGCAGTTCATTGAAATATCCAGAAAGTCCGCGATGTTATGCCAACTTTTGTCCAAAGCGCAGCATACATTGGCTCAAAGCTAATTTTTAATGTGCTATTCACAGCTAGTTTCGCGAACGTTGTTTAGATTGAAGAACTAATCAATAAACAGAGTTTTTTTCTTTCATCTATATTATGTACTATAATTTTCAAGAAGAAACAATAGTCTTAGTTAGAAAAAATTCGCTTAAACAACTGATTTAAGGTCTCGAAATCGCGTAATTTAAATAAATTTAGCACGAAAAGTTTCTTCGCGAAACCTTATGAATTTATCCAAGAATTGTTGTATGGCTTATCACCATATATACCACAGTAGAGTTTTCATTATTATAAATGTAATAATAAAGTGTTGTAGATTACGATTAAATATAAGACTTTATCTCTATGAGTTGTATGTGCATTTTTGCGTTACTATCTAATTATTCTCTAAAATTTTTAGAGTGAATTGTCACTCTAAAGAGTGAGATCTCACTCTTGAAGATTGAAAATTGAGCCATTCTTTTACAAGACTGGTTCAGTTTTCATTCTTTAGAGCGAGATTTCACTCCGAGAAGAATTTAGAGAGTATTTAATGTCATTCCAAATTTTACATTAAATGATCCCGTCTATCTTTCTAAGTATTTTTTCTTAAGTCCGATTATGAATTGACAATAAACGTAAGAAATTATTAGCAACTTGCAAATAAATTTAAGTTAGCTAACAAACAGAATTGACACATACGTGTCAATTCTGACATTGATTGTGCTCACACAGCTTGTTGCCGACAGTGCCTAACGCATTCCGACTACGGCGGCGACGGCGTCGATTTACCCAGAGATTTACAACTAGCACTAAATATCCACGGCTCGGTATTATTATCGGCTTTATTACATGCCCCGGATGCGTCTCCGCGCGATAGGGTTAACAGAAAGAGCGAACGCTATTCCGCTCGTCTACGCGTCGTATTTCATCCCCGAGCGCCATTGACTCCGGACGGGCGTATTATTCGCGTGTGTGCGCGTACATATATACGCGTGCCTGGCGTACGCATGTCGGCCGACAATGCGTCTGCGAGATAGAACACGCTGTTGTCTCCTTCCTTTTGAGGTCCCGGCCTTTTTCATCGCGCGACGTTTCTTATCGCGGCTGTCGCGAAGCGCGACGCGGTTGATAGCGTCTCACGTTTGTAGCTTGAGGGACTCGACCTTTTTCCTTCTCCTTTTCATTTCCTTTCGAATCCGTCATGCTCCCAGACGCTTACGTACACTTCCATTATTATTATTATCATTATTATATAATA
>NW_017305735.1:377386-380260 GCF_001594115.1 Trachymyrmex septentrionalis | reverse complement strand
AGATAATTGTATCTATAATTATAATAATAATAATAATAATATTATTATTATTATTATTATTATTATAGATACAATTATCTGACGGAGGAGGACTGCTTGTTGAAAAATAAGGATTCTTTATAATTCCTCTTTGTGCAGAGATTACGTTCTAAATAGACCCTGTACATTCTTTGACATCCCGTATACAAACACGTGTGACGTTGATATTTTTTTGTGAGGAGGCTCGACAAGAAGCCGTTTTGAAATTCACCGTACAGAACAATGGTCCCGCAAGGGAATCCTATCACCGGAGCGTCGGAGAATCGCAAATAGAACAGTACAAGATCGTGCACAAGGTATGAAATCTTCTCCATTATGCGCCGTCGTGCAAGTCATTAGCTTAAAACGACGAGCGAAAGATTTTTTCACGCCGAGAGGCGGCTAATCGAGGATAAACGGGTACGTAATTAAAACGTGACTTGTCAAGTATCGCGATAAGCGCAAAACGAGAGCGCTCGATCAGAATGTGATCAAGCGGACTAACAGGCGCGGGCAGTTATACGTTCGCCTGTTTTCCTCCCAATCGGCGATCCGTAACAGAAAGAAATGTAATTGCCACGCAGAGATCCGACGGTTTCTTCAATTATGCCAAGCGGAGTTAGTATCCGATATCTAAAATCTTGAAAGAAACAAAGGGATGCCCTCCGTTTTTTTAATCCTGCCTTCACGATACGGGAGAATCTATCTGGAGCTTTCTGGTCTTTCCTTCTCTCGCGAAATGACAAGCTTGCCGAGGAGTCGCGAATGCGACTGCGACAAATAATAGGCGAATATGTATTTGTTTATCGACTGCCGTGTGCACGACGTTCGTCAAGCGGTGACTATTCGGCGGCCGGCCGCGGAAGACGCCCCTTTTTGATTATTCATCGACGGTGGCAAAGGAGAAACCGCAGGGACAGGGACTGGGCCGAAATGATTTCCGCGCGCCGAGTAAAGGACAAGGAGTCAGGCGGCGAGAGGAGAAGCGAGAGGAAGCGAGAGAGAGAGAGAGAGAGAGAGAGAGAGAGAGAGAGAGAGAGAGAGAGAGAGAGAGGAAGAGGCGCCAAGAACGAAGTGAAATTTATTCGCGTACAAACGGATGTAAATTTATTTAAATTGCGCGATTTCGGGAGTGGACGGGATGGGCGGGAGGGGGTGGAAAGCGGAGAAGGACGGGGTGGAGAGCGATGGGGTTTATTGCGGCGCCACGGGAGCGGCTCTATTTGCTTTATCACTACGCGGGACAAGGGATGGGCGTGGAGCGAGAAGGACTCCATTTTGCGGGAAATTAAAAAGTCCGCCGGCCTTTCGTTTTAGGTCGCGCTTTTCGGTCCGAAACGCGAAGCCTGCGGGCCCGTCCCGTACCTCGCGTGTGCCTCGATATCGTATTGTGATGACTGAATATCCCGCTACGTCGTGAAGGCCGAACGATGGCTCCGACTTTCGGAATGTGACGTTAAACACTACGTTGTGGATGGAATGCATTTTTCACTTTTTTTTTTTTTGTAACAGAAATATATCTGAGATAATTTGAAATATTATAATGACAAGAATGTGAGAAGAAACCACACTGATATTTTTCACGGGAATTTCAATCGCTGTTGAAAAGTTTTCTGTTTGAGAATTAAACACATTTAATGTCTTAAGATGGCTCAAGAATATTTCTGCGTAGAACCGGCATTCGCGCTCGAGCGACGTAATCGGCTTCTTGGTAAATATCAATGAGTGCCGATCAGGACATTCTACTTTGCGTAAAGACATTGAGATGAGAAAAATGCAAGGAGCGGCAGGTTATCGGTTTCCCCGTAAATCTCGATTCGTCTCACTTTCACGGGAGGCGATAGGATTGCGCAACCGGTTTCGTGCGTCGATTAATTTTGATTCGATCGCTGAGTTAGAGAGCTTGGTATTTGCTATGCTCTCATGATGCATTACGCAACATTTTGCGACTACATACATCGGACGCTTAACATGCTCCCTGAATAATTACCGTATCGCACAAGTGCACATGCATACGGGGTGTCTCGTGCAATCCTGTTTTCCGATCAATTTAGCAATACGCTGATGAAGAGATATTATATTAATTCTTCGTTAAACAAATACTAATTATTCTTATAATTTAAACGAATAATGTTGGAACTAAAAATAGGAGATTTATTTTCACTTTCCGACGTTTCTTGGTGTTCTTTATCATTTAAGAATAATCTATACATATTATGATGCTACACATAATACGTATAAATTTAGTAACAGAAAACATGTAAAAAATACTGTTTTTTTTTTTAGATTTTTGTATTTAATAATATATACTTCCAGAAGAATCATATTAGTTTTCCGGACAATGTGATATATTTTTAGTAAGATCTCTTTCGTTTTATCTATAAAGATAACATTTAATATTATTTCATAAGACATAAAACGTAAGACAAAAACATCATTAGATATCCATCATCGTTGTTAAAAATCATTTGAGAGAGAAGCACCATTGTTAAAAATCATCACTTGAGAGAGAAGCATGTAATCTGAAGAATCTCTTAGTGCCCCATATACGCGCGTGTTTCGCTGTGCGTTGGCGCGCTTTAGTCCGACCTTAATTAGATTCGTTGCATAGGAGCGGCTTGCATGCATCGTCTTTAAATGCTCCGCGCGCGTAACGAGATAAGTACTCGAGCTCGCGGACCGGACGTGCAATCGAGGCCGCTTGATTATCTTGTTACTTAACGTGCAACAGACGTGTACTTTCGCCGAAAGACATTGATATGTGTGCGCGTGCATCGATATTACTAATGGACGACCGATTTGCCGATATAATATCTCACTTTGCCCGCGCGTATTCGCGAGAGGAAGTTGCCCTCG
>NW_017305735.1:354745-377286 GCF_001594115.1 Trachymyrmex septentrionalis | reverse complement strand
ATAAAACGAGACATGTGCGACTTGATTGTTATTTTGTTACGCCACTAGGAGAACCGGTAATTCGAGTTCCAGACGGAATCCATTTCATGTGAGCCCTTGGCGAACGATTTCGTATTAATTGACGTCAGCTCTCAATAGAGTGCTCGGGACGCGTTATGTTAATGTCCTGTAAAGCGTAAACTGGGAGCCGTACGAGTTCTATTTGACGGAGGCTAATGGAGATATGGGAACTAATGAGGATTAGCACATTAACTGACATCTGAAAAATTGCGAAAGTTCCAAGGATAATGTTAATCGTGCTGATGCCATGTTTCGCAAAACATGAAAAGGAGAATATGTTGTAGCAGCATGAATATTTTGAAGTAAATAATGTCTTTGTATTTATATAAGAAAAATATACGTCAAATTTGTCTCTAATTAGGAATTCGTTCGAAAAATTTTCGGAGAGGTGCAAGCAAAAGATATCTGTTGTATTTATGAATAATTCATGAATAAGCTTGGAAAACTTTTTTAGTATCATAAAATTGATACCTATAAATTAGTTATACAGAAATATTGATCTTTAAGAAAAATGCTGCCATATAGACATGCTCAGAAAGCGTGCTGAAACGTGAGCGTCTAGATTCAGCTATGTGGCCAACGTCGAAACGACCAATCTGGCAGTCTTCAGAATCGGTGAAATCAAAGGACCATCTCGCGAGTTGGCAACCCGGTGAAGAATAACGATTTCTTCGGCCTTGCCAAACGTGCCCTTTCTCCATCGCTATCTCCTTCTCTTCTCCTCCTTCACCTCCTTCTTTCTATCCTTTTCTCATTCCTATACTCCTCGACAGACTCAGGATTGGTTGTCACCGCAGTAGCCTCAAAGTAAATGCGCTCCTCTTATTATTCGGACAGAAGATTTAAACGTGGCTCGCTCGCGCATGAGTTATGTTCAAAAATTGAGGTTACTATAGAGAAGGGAAGCTACCTCCTCGACCTGGACCTCCTCCCCCGCCTCACATTCTCTTTATTCTCTCCTCTAAACTCTTCCCTCGTCGGCTTCGCTCTCGGCCTTTGCTTCATACGGCGCGCGGGAAGCTCATCTTGCTTTTGTTTTGACGATATATTTTCTCTTTGGAAGAGAACCCTTCTCCCGCCCCCTTTTTCCCTCTTTCTCCCTCCTCTATCGGCCGCTTCAATCCTGTTCGCAGTGCGGAGGGTAACTCGCAGAATCTTCTCTTCGGGATTTTGTGGATTATAATAAATGCGTATGCAGTAGCCGGAGGTATAGACTATCGAGTAGTTCTTCTTTTATTTCTCGTTCTCCTTTTATTTCTCCTTCTCCTTCTCCTCCTCCTCGTCATTCTCCTTTGCTGCCATCGGTGGCTTCCGATACGTTCGTTCGGAAAGACGACGATGGCATGAAATAATTCAATCCAACGAGCGGCGTTACGGTTCGAGCCAATTCGCTTCCTAAAGATGAAACTGCATGACAAGGACTAGCCGCTAATCCATCGATGTACGTTGTTTCCATCAGCTCTCATCGTGATAAAGAAGAAACTTTACATTTTTTTAATTTCGACTCTTTCAAAATCGTGGATTGAAATAAAAGTTTTAAGTAGACAAGAAGGACAAGTGTTTTTTAATTATTGTGATGATATTTCAGTAAAGCGTATTATGGAAAGAGAATTGTTTTTGTCATGTGAAATTATACAAATTTGTGCGAATACAAAAATATGTATAATTATACAATCGTTATAATTAAGAGCCATTAGTTTCAAGTATATTTCCATCCAATTTTCTGTCCCTCTTTAAAGCTGTTTAATCGTTTAGTAATAAATATTTTTTCGAAACAGACTTTCATCCACGAGAATTGCGATGTGATGCAATCGAAATCAATTTATACTTCCACCATGTTTCCGCGGGAACCAATTATTTCTTTATCGTCGTGCTTTCGCGCCGTTCGCCATCATGCAAAAAGAGTCACGTCAGTCGCGAACTCGTGTAAAGAAACATGAGAAAACGAAGGAACGAAGCGAGGTCAGAACGAAGGATGATCCGTAAATATCGTTTGTATAATGGTTTTACTGCCCGTTCTAGAACTTCGATAATTAATTCGAGCATAGTTTAGTACTCTGTTTGCCCTTTCCGCCACCTCCGTCTTTCTTCACCACCTATACAGTCTCCCCAGCAACGACCGAGTTAACGTCATGTTCAGATATCCGACTTGCCTGTCATCAACAAGTGGATTTAAGATTACATTTAAGGGAGTTTCTAACAATAAAACGGTATATATCGACTGTTTCTAATCGATAAGACTTTTGCTAAATGAATTTTAGAAAATTGAATCCAAATTGATTTTAATTTAATTTCAATTGTATCATTTTATAAATATCGTGAAAAACGCCGTTTAAATTAAAATTTAAATAATTTAAATTTTTGCTAATAAATATGCTGTGATACATAAAAACTTATTATTACAATATATAAGGATAATATAACTTTTAAAGAAACTTTTAGAAATTAAAGAAAGAATCTACAAATCATGGTCCTCTTTTTTAGATTAATGAAATAAGGCTAGTTATTTTCTATAGTTTTTTGGGATCATGAATCCATTTTCCAAATTGCTTCGTTACATCACAATTTAGAGAAATTTCAAATTGAAATTACAAAGAAGAGCTATTTTTATAGCTTTGTTATATTATAACTATGATATGTGTGATAAGTTAAAGAAATTTTATTGCTATTAAAATTAAATATGTTGTTAAGACTTTCTTTAAAGGAATCTTTTTGTGTCGACTATAACTAATAAAATATTCATAGTTAAACATGATCATTGCAGAAATGCGATAAATTTTAGATCATTAACATAATGTACCAAACAGTTTTCAGTATATTATTTAAACTTGAGGGCTTTCTAGGTGAATATAAGTCTGATGTCAAAACTGGCAAATTCAAAATGATAGATTCAAGGGAACGTCAAAACTTGAAAAATGTCTCGATCGTTGTAAAAATTTATGTATAGAGATCATTCATGATTTTAAATTTGCCAATTTTATCATTAGATTCATCTGAAAACAGTGTTAAATTAATCTTTTTTGGAAAAAATCTTGCGGATTTGCATTATTATTATTATTATTAGAATTCTAAGCAATATAATAGCTTGCTTTATCTCTTTCAGACATTTCACTTTCGCAAGCTAATTTATTTCAATTCGTCTCATTTTACTTAAAGCAATCAAGTCAGCCCGGACAAACTAAACAGATTGTTGACCATTATCGACGGAATTCCGATGTGTACAATCAACGATACGCTCGATCTCGGGATCAGTTGCGGCGGATGGACAGATCGACGTCCCTGTGAAGCGGCATTTTACTTCCGCTGCGAAAAACGCGTCCATTAATCTCTAGCGGTGGGCTCAAACCAGGCGTTACTTACCTACCTATCAACCTAGCCTCCGCGGTAACCCCGCACGTCCGCCATCAGGTACTACTCAAGAGAGAAGACGGCGGAAACGCTTTTTGTCAGCGACTGGCGGTGGCGATTAAAACTTTTATAATGGCAATCGATCTCTCTTGCTTCCACGCACGTACATGCAATTTGCTGCAATAGTTGTCCTCCTTGTCCCTCCATTTTCTTCTGTTATTGTCAAGTAGATTCGTCAAGATCCAATCGGTTTATTCCTTTCAGAACGATCACGATTCCGATCTTTCGCGGTATCACATCGCGACTGACATAACGTGACGAATCTTTGACAGTCTGCATTTTCTATGGAAACCAAAACCAGCAAATGTTTTTAGAGCGCAACTAATTTATTGTCACAAATTATTGCGTTGCAAGTGTAACGTTTACTTTGTTCTCGTTACGATACATTACAATTCGCTTAAAGCAGGTTCGTACGATTCATCTTTGATTATCATCCTGGGAGAATCGTCTGAATAGCTTTACACGAGTTTCTGCTTGAATGTAGGCACTATCAAAAGTAGATTACTTAGTGCATGCAATATAGTTACGTAGTGTTCGCTACTTCTTAACTTTCTGCACTCGAATCAGAGTGATTAATCGTATAACTCGTCGAACAACATATAGACGTAATCGAATTATTTACAGTGATTGTTTTTTTTGTATTAATACATAGGATAACTATCCCAATTACTGTGCCTGTCCTTACTAGTGTGCTTTTGTTGTTTGATAAGTCATAAAGAAAACTAGCACAAATAAATAAGAAAAAATATCTTCTTGTTAAGTTAAATTATTAATGCGTACATACGATACAAAGATAATATTTTATTTTTTGAGTATTAAAGTATTTTAAAATTTTTTCGAAAGATATAGGAATTTATGTGAATCCAGTAATACGTACAGCAAGATTTTAAGCTTGTCCCTATTAATGTGCCCTGTATTGAAACTGAGAACGTTGTGTTATGAGTGTACTTTGAAATAAATATAATTGAACTAATGATTTATGTAATATTAAGATAAACAATTAGCTTAAATTTATTACTTGTTTTAGTAACTATATGTTAAGTAAGTCAAATAGGCACACAAATTGCGAGCGCGTTAATAGGGTCATCGCCGCTTAGAAGACTCACTAATAGGGACAAAAACATGTTTTCTATTTTTGTTAAAAGCATTATAAAGTATTAACATTTTTTAGATTAAAGAAATATTATAAGAAAAAGTAGTTGAAAAATCAATAATAATTACAAGCAAATAAAATTAAAGCTACAATATTTAATAATTAATTCAATAATAAGCAAATTAGCTAAACGATACATTAATAGGGACAGTTACTCTATATTATAAATTCGTGTACCGGCTTTCATCAATTTTACAAGTATACAAAAATTAATAAGTAATTTTTACATATATACTTTTACATATACATCTTTAAAAAGTATTCATAAAATTGTGTAGATATTAAAAAAAAAAGAAAAGATATAGAGACCATTATATACATTTAGCCAGGTAATCCAATCTTGTTCTAAGATGTAATATTAATCTTTACGAAACTAAAATTGTAGTAATTATGTTATTGAGTATTAATCTCGTAATCATATATATTGTTTATCTCCGACATTATATTTTAAAAGAGATTCATCCTTTGCCAAAATCCATCGAGATCATCATCTCTCAACCACGTGACATAAATCGAATGGTTTTATCACGCGTCGGGAATTATCGTCCTCTCCTACAGCGGCAGCTTCGTACGAAGCCGAAGATCACGTCGAAGATCCTCGCGTGAGAAACGCAAACTGCAATTATGGCAGGGCGTGTGCGCACGACATTTTGCATCCTTGGTTTCTCTCTACCTCACACTCCTTTCGTTCTGTCTTTCTCTCTCTTTCTCCCTCATTCTTTCTCTCGCCGGCAACATCAGCACAAGAAAGTTACGGCGGCACGTATGAACGCGCATTTATAACGGACATTTACGCACACTGTTCTGCCACGAGTACATGTCACTTGGTCATCTCTCTAATGACAGAAGGACGACGATGTCTGGAGGCGAAATTGATTATAAATCTTGTGAAATTATTTTATTGCTAGTCACATATGAAAACTTGTGCAAAATTTTGACTACTTTTGAGTAAATACTAGTTATGATGGTTGCAAAATATTCAAGAATATATAAGACTTCATATGGACAAAAATATATATACGAATAATGATGTAAAAATTCGAAGAGAATCGAAATGTTAATAACTCTTAAAAATTCCAAGATTTGAGAAATCTGTACTGAAAGGGATAGATTCGAGAAAACTTAGGAAGTTAAAATCGATTTTAAGGTCTGAAAAAGTAACAAGTTGGAGGAGCTTAAGGTAGTAAGATCTAAAGATAAAAAACAGAAAATTTAAAAGTCTTATTTTCAGAGCTCGAGAAGGAGCTGAAATCTAGGAATTTTAGAACATTATTAATTCAAAACATTTTAAACACATTAATAAAATCTGCAATTTTATTTACTTTAAAAAATCAATGATGCTATTCGCTCTTTTAGAGAGTAGCTTATTTTCAATACTCGTAATAATTCAAACATCTTTAATATTATTTGACTAATTAATTGTACTTAAATTTGATTAAATATGCCAAATACCAACGTGGAACCGACAAAAAACTTGAAGAATTTATTCAACGGCGATCTAACCGGCACACGTATTCCCATATGCACGCACACACGCGAATCATATATCGCTCCGCGGGCGGCTGGTCGCAGACATGGGCGCTACAAATGGGCGGGCCAGCCCGTGGTGCCCTCGGGTCACAAAGAGGAAACGCACAGCCCTGCCGGGGCCCTCCGGGTGCGAGAAGGACACGAGAGGAAGAGCTGGAGAATGAGGGACGGGGGAGAAAGAAGGTGATGGTCAGAGGTTGGGGGAAGAGGACCCGATGGTAGAAGGTGGCAACGGTGGTATCTCAAAGGGGCTGGGGGGGGGGGGGGAGAGAGGAGGTGGAGGGCTTCGAGGTAAAGGAGGCCCTATCAAGGTGAACCACTTACACTTTACCGACTGGATTACACTAAGCGATCGAACCTGGGGCCTGGCGTAGGGTCCCGGTTGCGTGCAATCGCCGGCGCTGGGAAACCGACCGATCGAGCCGGGCCTGAACGGGCCCCACGACGAGCGGGGAGGGACACGAGCGAGGCCCGAGTGGGCCCTACGACGAGCACGTCACGGCCCCAGCGAACCCGTCTGCCACGAACCATCGTCCGCCAAGGTGGACCATCGTCCATCAGCTGATGCCGGCGGACTGTTTGTACGGAATCCTTATTCGGCGCTGCGCAGATCAAAGATAAAATAGTTTATTGCTTAATCGCTCGAGCCCGCCGCGCCGGTTCACGCAATACCCGACACGGGGTTACATCCAGTGACAATAATATAAAAGCCACGCTGTCGACTCTCGTCCTGAATGACTATGCATTTTATGTTGAGAATTGAACGTCCCGAAAGATCTTGCAAGATCGGAATAAAGGATTCGATGTTACGTGAGCGTATTGTAATTCTAAATTATCTTGTATACATGATGTGTATATTTGACAGTTAAATATTGCTTGCTTTTTGCACAATTTTATTTGCCATTTTAACAAATTAACATATTTGTACTATAAACGATTTCTTACGCTGTAGTAAGAATAGATTTTATTCTTATAATAATTCTTGATTTAAAAATGACAAAATCATTTATTTGACAATTTTATCATTGGGTAGTTTTCAGTCTTTAGACAACGAAATTGATGCGGAAAGCGAGATCGAGCTCAAGGCAGCTCAAGGTAACGGTAGGCTTCTACCTACACTGTGTCTCTCCCGTTAGTTGTTATACGGTGGCAGGAACGGATCACAGAAAATCTCGCGGTGTTTTACGAGCGGACAGTAATCCCGTACAATCTCATATATACGGAGCCGGGAAATTAGACGTCGCCGACTGTCACATTATTTCGGGATCCATCGTGTTCCGAATAAATAAAAATTAAGTAACATTTGTTTTGAATTAAATATACGAATTATATTATTTATTAATTTATTAATATCGATATTAATTGCATCTACGTGAAATTGTGACTACTAACTGTATTTTTTACGGATGCTATATAACAGATACATCTTTTTCGGCTAAACGACCGAGGATTATTTTATGCAGTAAGATATATTATATTTTCTATCACCTTTCATATTTTATTTTATTCATTCTTTTATTTTATTTATAAATTAAAAAAAAAGTATTTTCTCTTTTAGTTATCGTCTTTCGATAGCTCATTGAGACTGTTTGAAAGCGAACATAAACACGAAATCTCGTTTGCGTTGCAGTTTAGAACAAGATTTGCGCCCGAATCGATTCGCATCCCGACCGTCGGCGATTCGCTATAAATTCCGTAAACGATTGGGCTACGGTAGTTTAAGAAACGGATAAACAGATGCATTCGTTTTGTAGAACGAGATCTAATCCAGATCAAGATGAAAATACACCATGCGATGTTACTAGCCGCATTTTAAATGTAATTTTTACCGCAGTAATTTCATTGAAAATTGAATTAGCAAATTTGAAATTAAAATATTTTGTATGCAGACAATGGATTTATATAAGAACAAGATACATATTTCATAAAAAATTTTTATAATTATAGTTGTTAATATTGATCATTAAATAAAATTATATATTTTAATTATATTAGAGAGAGAGAGAGAGAGAGAGAGAGAGAGAGAGAGAGAGAGAGAAAGAGGCAGGGGAGAGAAAGCACTAACAAACAATACAATTTGCTAGATTTGCAAATAATCGAGCTAAAAATTAATTTCACACAACTAAAAAAAGAAAACAATATTTCATGCGTACGTATATTGTAATTTATAAATTTATCAACAAATAAAAAATGTTATTTTAATTTCAAGAAATAAAATTCAAAATTAACATTTAATCTTAATAGGACAAACATAATTGCGTTAAAAGAATTCGTCCAACCAGTTCGCGCTGTGGTACATTTTTTACTAAGCTGGAAGTTAATCAAACACGTGCCAATTAACGTGGTACAACTGATTTATGTAACCCACGAGATGTGTTTGTTCGCGCATCGGAAGCAAGGTTCGACGTTGCAAATACATGTAGGCAGACCGCGAAATCTTGTAGTGAAGCAGCATAGCAAGTGGAAATCCACGGAGTGTATGCAGACGTAATTTATCTTCCAGAAATTGCGGTCGCAACATTCCGCTTGATAAATCCGTGAGTGCCTTTAAGCTTGTAAAGACTCGTCTGCAATAAATGCGGATTGCAGGACGCAGGTCCTGCAGACTAATAAGCAGATAAGAATGATAAAAGTTCTCTTCTTCGTCTAAACTGTTTAACAATTAAAATGATCGAATGCTACATATTAGTGTTGTGAGTATTATGAGAGGTAATCGAGCAAGTTATTGAACATAGTTCAGACGCGACAGCCTGGTAGCGCGGATTACAGAGGTAGTCGCTCTTTTTGCAGCCGCTCGTTTCTCACGTTATATGTCGGCATGCTCTTCCAACTACCATCAAAGATATCGTGTCTTTGGATCGGTTTGATCGCTCGACACGCAGACAGAACGAGTTTTATCCTCCACGCTTGGAAAGAAACACCTCGAATCAATGCGAAATCGACGTTCGAGATACTTATTTATAATGCAACAACTAATTTTTTATTTACTGTATACTACAATTTTTGATAAATGCTGTTCTTTCGATTGATGAAATATTTTGAAGCATCAATATCTTATTGCTGAGGAAATTCAATTTGAGAGATCCATATTGATATTAAATATTTTTTGAAGAGCCAATTATCGAAATATATTTAAGACGACTAAAGGATGGCTTTTTTAAATACATTATAATATAAAATAAATAAATAATAATCATAGCTATTGAATATAATATATAATAATACTTTTCCACAGAAAATCTATCGAAGAATATAAAATCCGCAAGGTAGTGTACAAAATTTTTTGTACATAATTTAAATTAGAGCCTCTGTAATGAAGATATGTTTATATTTGTACT
Organism: Trachymyrmex septentrionalis; assembly: GCF_001594115.1. Lineage (NCBI taxonomy): Eukaryota > Metazoa > Arthropoda > Insecta > Hymenoptera > Formicidae > Trachymyrmex > Trachymyrmex septentrionalis. Next base: position 367,797 of record NW_017305735.1, on the reverse strand, counting down.
GATTTATTGTAATTTATTATACTTATATTTATTGTATAATAATCTATTTCGTAAACATCACGATTTATCTACCTAAACTTTACGTGCCACCGTAATGTTTGCGTATTTATGTATGTATTTGTTCAGTGAAAATCATTCGGAATGATCAAATGACATGATAAAAAATTTTCGTTTTTTAATTATTATGTTAAAAAATTAAATAAACGGCAGTGTAAATTTTGCGAATATAAATTTTACTGTCGATTCGATAATCTGTTCAATTTCATTATTATTGGATTTGATTACTAAGTTATCCTGTTTATTTAGCGTTCGTGTATCGAAAACATTAATTTACGAAATTACAGAAGCGTGCGTAGATTTCGCTTCGAATACGTGGCGAAGTTAAGGGCTGCACGATAGCGAACAGCAAAGCATTCGAAGGAAATTTCAAGGAACAACTTGGTTGTAGTGAAAATGAAACAACTTAAATGAAGTCAAAAGTTTGCGTGCGGGAAGAAGGTTTACTCGCAAATTGAACTTTAAGATACTTAGGCAGCACTTGCGCAACACGATTGATGGCAGCATTGCGAGTAATGATTTATGTAAGTCAACAATTTAAAGGCTATGGATTTTCCAAGAATCCCTGTAAGAAGTTTTTCCCCCAATAGTAACTTTGTAAAGCGTGATTTACACGGGGCGACTTTTATTCGCTAGAAGCCGCGTCTAGTGACGTCATTAATTCACCAGTGAATTCTCTCAACTCTGCTGCTATTCGCTTGAAGCAAGCTTCTTAATTCATCCGCGAATTCGCTGATGAAAGCTTCTTGTACACGCTTGGTTTTTATTCGCTAGCGACTAAAATTTTGAAGTCGCAACATTAAGTGATCACTAGTGATCAAGCGAATAGTTGGTCACAAAACGCATAACAGCGGCTCGAAGTATGTCATTCGATGACATGATCATTCTCTGATGCTTATGGTCTGAGTGGCCGAGACGTTCCGGAAAAATTCGTCTTTTCACGCTGACGACTTAAAAATTCACTCTGGAAGAGCAGCAAGAAGCTGCAAGATAGCGACAAGCGTTGAAAGCGGTACTCGCGACTATACGTTATAAGAACAAACCCGTGTCTAGAAGAAGTTTTTAGTAGCGAATTCGCTATGACGTCATTAGACGCTTCTAGCGAATAAAAGTCGTGTAAATCACGCTTAAGAACTGTTTTAAAACTGATTCAAATAACCATATGTATGTCACTTCTTATTTATAAATATTCAATAGTACATTGTCAAATGTATATTGTCAATTTGTAGATTTGTTATATTTAATCATTCCAATGTGAAAAAAAGGAGAAAGAAATTCAATTTAGATAATAAGTATTTGCGACAATTGATAAGATGATCGTAAGAATATTTTGTCATTTTAATTAACTATATGAATCCTCTTTAATAATATAACTCTTTAAAAATGTTTTGGCTATACAATATCAGCAAAAAAGTCAATATCAGTCAATATTGGTCGAAAAATTTTATTATACGTACACCCGAAACTAATCGTAAAAAAAAATGAATTATTTGATTTTTAATGAATATGCAATCACCATATTTTACTGTAATTTTTAATAAAGTAAATAACTTTTAAATGGGTAAATAAGTACATAGTCCCAAATAAACTTTCGCACAAAAATTTATTAGTGTCTTTTTAGTATGTATAAAAAATTTAATTTAATTATTTTAATTTAAGTAATACTATTTCCTTATCATATTTATAAATAAATACTTTAAAACGCGATTTTATATAAGAATCAAGATAAAATAACTAAATAACTTTTAAATTAATAAAAGAAAGTTGTAGTCAAATTTTATACAGACGTAGACGTAGTAATAGAACAATTTATGAAATTTTTATAATTTTAATAATGCTTTGAGTTTGACACATATATTCTTAATTAATTAACAAAAAGAATTGCATATACACATGTATTTATTGCAGAGATACGGTATACGTTAAGTTCTATATAACGCAGAAAATACAAAATAATTTATTCAATTTATAATTAGCATACGGTGGTATCTTCCATCCTTAAAATTAAATGAGGATTCAAAGTGATATTTTAGCCAATTAAATATCACAGTTCATAATGCACCAGAATATGAAGTAATCTGTAGCAATTATTTCCCGGTACTTTGCGTGCCTCGAAATTACTCATGCGTTCAAGCAGACGTAACTAATTAGATGAAAAAGATGGTACTAGCCAAGTATGTAAGACGAAATAAAATATGTAAGTAACGTAAAATGATTCCTTTAACGAATCTTTCGCAATGATAACTTCGGTCCGTCCCAAGACTACTGGATTGTATATCGACGCGCATAAAAGGTGATTGCGTACGTTGCGCGTGTTACGCGTGTCGCTTTAGCTCGCATCAAAGTACGCATAATCGTCATTGTCATTAAAATGCATCTGACAGTTATGTCCCTTGTCTCATGTGTACTTTATACACGCAGATGCGTACTGCGGCCGAGCCCAACTCGAATTCTTCTGTAATTTCTTTTAAAAAAATACGTCGGCAGGTCGACGGAATATTACGCAAAAATCACCAGTATGTTAGTGTAATTATGCGGCACTTAAGTTATTTAATCGCCTGTAATAATAATAAAAACTTGCTCTTTATAGCGGTTGAACGAACGTCACCGTACCGGTCCCTTCCGCACTGCGCCCTAAAATATCACGCGCCATATATCGTTCTTTCATCATGATGAAGCTGAAAATGAAGCAAGATGTTTCCGGTCAACTCCGCTTCTTCAGCCGGACTGCATTAAAACTGGCTAAAGCTGTTAAAGTCAATAATTCTAAAATAATTAAAAATAATTAAAATATAATACTAAAAATAATATATACTAATATACCTATCTTTAACGATATTATTGTTACTTAATGAAACAAGATTGCTTATCATTTAGTATTATATTTCTTCATATAAATAAATACACACACACATATATATATACACAATTATTTACAAAGTTAGAATGTATTACACAAATTAGGTCTCAGTCTCATTATATTTTTCATCTTTGGCAAATTAGCACGATAACATAACTTCACATATACTTGCAAAAAATTTCTAGGTTTGCTGGTGCAATGAGCTAGTAATAAAAAACTTAACGGAGCGTATTAAAAACACAGATAATCCGAGATTGGTCGCTGAATTTCTATATCCAGAGTTTCTCTCGTCTCCGTAACTGTATAGCATACATCACAAAAATTTTCATTCCCCGATCTTATTTTCAATTTAAACTAAAATGGAAATTAGCATTAAAAAACATTATTAAAAAAGTATTACGACGTAATTGTATATTGCTTGGTTTAAAAAATTTGTTACACCTCTTGTGCCCGATGCTTAATATTTCAATGAGACAGGCTCGTTCTCAATTTATTTAATATTTAAATTTGCCGAATAGTTAAAGAACACACTTCTATTATTCCTGCGAATGATCGAGAAGAATGAATCACTTCTGCCATTGATCCTACCGTGAAGGGAACGCAACGTCCACGTGGATGATACAAATATTAGGACCGTGTACACTCAATGTGTCGTGCAACACACGAGGGTACACACGAATCAATACATTAGTGTGCGTACGTCCGTTGCACGTCCATAGCCGCTATGCCAGATACGAATGCTGCACGTGCGGCGTGCGCGTGCACGGATACAAAGCTTAGTGCAAAAGCACGCCAAACATTTATACCTCTATTCATCTCTGTCCAGTTGAGGGTCGAAACACCCTGATGGACGTCGCTTTCTGCCATTTAAATCGTTTCGCCGTTTCCTCAATCGCCTTTGGCGATTGAGCGGAAGATTTGCCGAATTTCCGACTTTTAATACTGCTGAATCTCAAAGAGAAGATTATACAATTCGTACGAATGTTTTAAGTGGAGAGAACTAAGTCTAATGTTTCGTTGAGACTGGACAATTTTATGCACTTTTTAAAGGTGTCAACATGAGCTTGCAATCAATTTAATAGAGACTGATGCACTCGTTGCCATTACATCGTTAGACTACGCATTTAATATTTGATCCTTATTACATACGATTGAGTCGTTAGTTCTACATAATTCTTTTCTTTATTAGAAACACCTGGCTAAATAATTGTCTCTATTGCTCCTTTTTTCTAATATATACTTTATAAATTTATATTTTCTAAAGTTGTTAAAATATATATATATATTGTTAAATTCATATATTCGCAATTTAACACAAGAAAATATATCAAATTTAATTCAAATTTAATTTATTATTTATTAAGTGCATTAATATGGTAATGTTTACTTTAAAACACAGAAAAATATTATTTTTAATTCAAGGGAATGGGTTACCATTGCTCCTTTGATTTTTAACAACGCATTTATAAAAAATAATGAAAATTAAGTCGAAATACAAATAAATCGTCATACACTGTTAAATCTATAGTGTCAAATTTAACTATCATTTTGGTAAAAAAATATTTAGTAGGAGCAGTGGTGACTCACGTTAAATTAAATTTGATACTATAGATTTAACAATGTATGTAGTAAAAGATTGGAAAATCATTGTGCGATGTAATAAGGATTAAATATATCTAGTTAGATTACAGCACTGTTCATTTTCACTTTGGCCTATCTCGATTCTTTTTTATTATATTTTTGATACACAGCGATGGTGTATTACATATCGTCATTTCAGTTACCGCTTTTACGACTCCGAGATTTTTTCTATTTCCGCGCCACTCATCTCATCTCTCCTCGTCTCTTACCCCGTTGTATTTCAAGTGCTCGTAATTTACGATAACATTCGCATTGTTTCGCGAATACAATCGCAGTTCGTGTTCCGTGAAATGGGATCTGGCTTCCTCTCTTTCTCTCCCTCCCTTCCTCTCCTCGTCGTACTCTCATGTCGTACATCAAAATAATAGCACGCGATTAGACCGGAAGACATTATACCGGACAAAGTAGCGATGCGTTCGACCGAGCTCGACGAATTATGCGATTATTTATGACGGTGGTAAACCGCGCATTGAGAAATGGCGCCGATGGAGAGACTAGACAGATTTTCGTAATACAGATCGTCTTCCTGCCACGTGGCGCAGAAAGATATATTTATAAATTACTTCCAATGCGGACCAACAAGAGCGTCATATGCGTGCGGTCTGCTTTGAATTTATGACAGTTCACTTGCAGTTTTAATACCTTTTTAGCCGACAAATTTGAATTTTCAATGTACTCGCAAATAAGCGCTTTGCGTGAAATTTGAAAAATATCCTTCGTTCTCCTCGATTCCCGAGTTATCGCCGCCATTATATGTATGCAGAGTTTACAATGCTCTCTGTGAATTTTCCTGCGTCGTCATAAATTATTTCATATATTTTTGGGTTGAAGCGGACAAACGGTTATGACGGCTCGAGGTGGACGATAATAATACTATATTTAATCACTTTAAATGTGGCGTGCAGACAATGGTAACATCAAGACTTTACTATATCCGCTTTATGCGGATATAGTTATATTTATTATGATTTCTTCCACATGGTTGATATAAGCTTGATATTAATTTCGATCACTTGGCAAACTTTCTATTTTTATTTCTTTTAAAAGTCTCATTTATATAGCAATTAACATTTTTTTAAATAAGAAACGGAGACGCAGTAAGATAAATTACCAACCAGTGTGGTCTAAAAAAGTACGTATCTTTGTGTAGTCGTGGGTGTCCTTCTATCGTACGTCTCATAGAACCGTATGTTGAATTGCTTCCGATTGCCAGACGGGGCGGCACGCGTGCTCACGGGCCGCTTTAAATTTACGACGATTTTTTCGGTCCTCGTCGAGTTCTTCTGGACTCATCTCTTCCACTTGTCCCGTAAAACTCGAACCGTTAAAGCGTGGCTTTCTCCCTCCGCGAAGCTCGCCACTTTAGCGTCTCGACGCCTCTCGACGCCACGCGTCTCTGGATAGTCTCTCTCTCGGCTGGTTCTTTTTGCTTTTTCACGTGTCGCCGGCTTGTTTTGTCTCTCGAGGAGAAGCGCGCCGATTTATGAGAACGACCCTCGAAATTCTCGTAAATTTCGAAAAGCACCTGATATTTGTCTTTCCGCTACGCGGAACTAGACAGCTGGAATTTCCTTGCGGTTAAGTACGGAGAGAAAGCAGTCTCACCGGAGTGGATTAATAGTTGACACGGTAATGTCATTTCGAACTGAGACCATGTGAGTTAAGGGATATTAAATTATACGGGATGTAGTACAACTATTTCTCTCTACTGTTTATAGATTTATCCTCGACATCTGCATGCATTAACAATTTTTCGTGCATATTACAATTTTACATGGAAAAAAAAACAATGTTGTAGTAATAGCATCAGTCGACAGCAGTATAATTGAAAATAATCTTGTTCAATAATAATACTAAATGAAACTAATACGCTATGCTCTTGTTTTAATAAAATGTTATTCGTTTCATTAATATTACCATTTAATTAGCAAGCTCATTTTCAATTAGACTGTTGTTGGCTGATACTGTTAATAAAATATTTTTTTCTGTGTATACATAGTTTATATATCTATATAACTGTAAAAATCTATATCAAAATATCTGTTTTATGCAAATATTCATTGTATCTATTTATCTATTATTCTATAAAATTAAATACAAATCTCATTTTTTTTTACAACATTTTATCTTTTAAAATATTCATACAAATTCTACTTAAAATTGTCTAATATGCGTTTGTGGTATTTCTTTCATTTTATATATTTCTTAATTAATTTTTATTAGCTATAATTAATTAAGCTGAAATTATTTCACATTAAGAAGTTTATTAATTGTTGCTTTGACAAATATCAAGCATGTGCTAAGAAATGCACTTTCGAATGCATCGTTGAGGGTCGATCTCCGTAGGCGGCTCAGAATAATTTCTATTTGGATCATTAGAAGACAAAACGTGTCCACGTATGTTCGACGATGCTATCGCAACAACAAGATCGGTAAGGGACTGGAGCGGTATGTTGTTCATGTAAACGGTAGACGAGTAGAGAGAGAGAGAGAGAAAGAGAGAAGGGGAGAGGGAGAGGGAGGGAGAGAGAGAGAGAGAGAGAGAGAGAAGAAGAAGAAGAAGAAGAAGAAGAAGCATCGACAAACCGACCAGTGGGGCAGGTTCTCTCGAATCTTTGAACGGAATGAGAACGAAAAGAGACAGGAAAGTAGAAAGAAAGAGATAGAAAAAGAAAGGGGAAAAAAAGGAAGGGATCGAGAGTTATTACGAACAGAGGTTACGTGCTGCGGAATATCGACTGTGTGTCGGGATCGACGGTGTGTGTTTCGCCAAACTGAAATGAACCGCCGTGTATTACACAGTCGCTTTGTGATGTTTTTTGCTGCGATTTTCTGCTGGGTTTATAGAGAACGCGGTTCGGCGCGGGAGACGTGAATTCGCGCGAATGTGGGAACCCGTCCACCGTGGTTTCGCAAGATTTGAAACAGTCATTACGCGGTTGATTCTGTTACTGTTTTAATCAAAGTCGGACGTTTTGTACATTTGCGAATTTATTAAGACAAGCGTACTAAAGTACGTGAAAAAGACTGTAATTTGGAATCTGCTTATTGATATTGTACAAAATTAAAATAATTTAATTTAAAAAAAATATATTGATGTATTGCGTTAAAGAGTATAAAAATGTTTCGTACTTTGGAGACGTTAGAGTGCTTAAAGCAATAGATGTTCATAATCCTGAAGAGCTCGACGTATACATAAGTGATCACAAAGTTAATAATAGCTTTAATCACATCCTGATGACTAGATAATAACGTCAGTTTCTGTACTTTCTATTCATTCAGAATGGCAACAACTTGTCATACATAAGACGTTTTACCCGTCATTGTATATTGCGAGGCTGCATCTCCCACGCACTTAAACGTATAATCTTTGAAAATTATGCATAATTATGTGATCTTTCATTAGCACTGGCATTATAAATGGCATTGTATTCATACCAAGCAAAATCTAAAGTTTGAGATCAACCTTCTAGCGATTAACGTTTTGTAAAGAAAGTGCAATCTTTGTTACAATCTTTGTGGATGAAAATCCATTTAAAATTAAGAAATATAATATAAAGAAATCAAAAGAAATATATATAATAAAATGAATATATATGTATTCCGAAAGGATTAGCGATAACTAAATTTCATATTTTCTTAACGAAAATAAATTTACGTTCAGAAGGAGAGAGATTTAATTGTCGAAATGTTATAATACACACTCTAAGTGATAGTAAAGAAAATATCTAGCAATCATGATTATTTTAATCTTCAGAATATATGTTAATATAGAATATATGTTAGATAAGAACGTTAAGAGTGTGTATAATATATGAAGAAGATTATGGGTGTGATTATAAAAATCATGTGGCATCGCTCTGCGTCATCGAATAACGATTCCAATTATGCATGTCAGAGTTATAGCCGTAGGGCTGATCGCGCGTTCGAGAGAGGCGTTTCTTGTCACTAACGCTAGATTCCAACAGACTGAGCATTCGTACATAACATATATTATGATTGCCACGTCGATACGTACGTTGGATTCGCTCGACTTGACTTGTGAATTCTATGCATCCTGACAGGTATGACAGCGACTTTGCGTAAGTACGGTAGCTCTGGAAAACGTATCTTTTTTATAACGTACATACGTAGATTGTTAAGATTGCAAATGCTACAATATTATACTATTAAGTTATATCATAAATTATTATTGTTTTAGTATGCATATATATGGATTTTATTTCTTAATAAAAAAACAACAATTATATCTTAATCAATTATATATTAATTAATTATTTACAATGATTTGTTGCCATTCCACTAATGATTTTAAAGTTTCATTATTAAAGTCTATTGAACGCCTTGGTTTGGGTACGTTTTTCAATGACGTATCTCCAGAATGTGTGAACCAATTTCGTATTTGCCTATCAGTTATGACTCCTTAACACTGCAAATTTTTTTTCGTTATCTTTGTAGCATATTTCCCCTGTTTAAGCTCCTACAACATTATATGACAAATGCATTTTCATTTCCTTCATTTCAGGATTAAGAAATTTATTACTTTATTCCGATGTATACGTTATCATTGTCGTTATAAGATTACGAAACATTATTTGCTTCAAACATGTTCTGATCTGTCAAATATGAATCATTTAGGATGATAATTATGACACACATAACAATTTGTTCAAAGGAACGTAAATTATTTATGATTGAACCTAATATTTACCGATAAACTTGAATGAATTTTAAACATCAAGACAGAATTAGATTTTTATTTAATTATCGGTAAATATTCCGGCTTATATTACAGTTGCATTTTGAGAAGATGAAGAATCGTAACAAGAAAAACTGAAAAATAAAAGAAAAGAGAGAGGATAGAAGACGAGGTAGGAATATACAAATATGGGTTTATCTTTTGTCTCTCGCAGTCTTCAAAACTTTCATCTTTCTCTTCTTTCTTTCCCTCTTTCTGTTTCCATCCCCGTCTTTCCCTCTATGATTCCCTCCGCTGCCTCAATCGAGAATCCGTCGGTTTCTTATTATTCCTGCGTCGTGCGCCATTGTGCACACCGGACAAAGCATCATGGAGACAGCCCTGCTGCCTTATCCGCTCGAAATATTTGGCAATATCCGAATGAACGATCGATTGAAGAGACAACCTGGGAAGAAATACTACGAAGGAAGGTAGGGCGAATTAAAAAGGAACGCACGCAGAAGAGATTGCATCCGCGCCGAAACGTGTAACCAGATTTTTGTCTCATCGTGAATCGTTTCAATCGCATGAAACATCCTTGTGTTTGCTTTCGTCGACTTTCTCTCTAAAATTTCGTAGTGAATCTTCAAAATTAATTATGTCAATTAATCATGTCAGATGATTATTTATTGAAAATTGCAGATGTTATCGTATTGAAATCTTTGAACTTTTTAAATACTAATTATAAATCAGTAGTAAACTGTCTTCTATTGTGAATTCACGCACAAGTCTTTCTAATAAACATAACAAAGTAAAGAAAGACGTTAAAAGAGTATCGATTTCTGCCTAAAAAGATGTAAGTGAAAAAAATAAGTTTTTGTAGATATGGATCTCCTGTAAAATTATTAAAAAATTTATAGCGTTTGGGAAACACTTCGAAAATTGACCACATAGTATATTTATTATTTATCCAAATTTTAGTATTTTTGCAAAATTTTCAAAGTGTTCTCTTTGGATAGAAATTCTTCCTGGACAGAAATTGATTCCTTTTTAACATTTTCCTTTTAAAATAATATTATAAATAGAGTACTATTAAATGAGAAGACTATTAAATGGTAGATAAAATTAATTTTTCTTATATGTGTATTATTATTGTATTCCAATAGTCGAATTGGAAAAGACATCCGTTCTGGATAGTCGAGAGATTCCAGATTCGAATCCTGAGGTGATATTTTTCACAAGAAATTCTTTAGTATTTCAAGAGACACACATCATTAGTAGCATCATTAGAGCAAATCGACGATCAATTTAATTGTGATATTATTATTTCAACTTCAATTATGATTGCGTTCCAAGTCCGATAGTAAGCGATGCATAGTTTACGTAACTGAAAGAGATGTAATTACAATTTATATATAAACAAATATTATTAAATACCACGATCTAACTTCGACTGTATATATATATGTATATATTAACCGGTTGCTTATTTATTTGGTAAGTTTTTTGAACTTTGTCCAATAGATACCATGATTAGGAGATTCATTTTTCTCCGCATAGTAAAAGATCTGAGATTCAAGATATAGACATTCGTGTACTGCATGCAAAGTTGTGCAGGATTTTTCAAGTAATGATTATAGATAATGATTCTCTTAGGATATAATCGTCGACGAGACGAGGGGGCGAAAGGGACAGATTTTGGCCCGGCCATCGGGTCCCACCGGGGGCTTGCGCTGAGCTGCGGGCCCGCGCAGCACGAAAGGCGAAAAGTCATTCGAGGGAATGACGGAGATCTCGGAGGATGATTGCACGCTGAGGGACGCGTGTACGTGTCTGTGCGCGAGCGAGTGGTGTCTAATGAGGGCAGACCGCCCTGCAGGCGAAATGCAGGCGGGCCCGAACTCCGCGGGCCTCTCTCCGCAGCAGGGCTGGGCCCAGATATAACCAGACAGAAGCCGGCGCGCGCGTACTCTCGTATGCAAGAATGTCTTGGCTTCTCGGCCAAGCTGTAAATAGTTATTTGAAATGACAGTTGAATTTCGTCCGACCAGTAAATTCGTCGCAGGAGAGCGAGCAGAGCAGCCCTCTGTTCCATCTCGCGAAGACCGCTCTTCTGCGTCGACGGCTCGCGAAATACGCGAGGACGGGGCACGCTCCAACGAAACGCACTGAGATATCTGAGTTTACATTGATATCGAAAATAATGCATCGTGATCGTGATCTTGATTGAATTTCTATACAATGTATAATATTTTATATCACGGAATTGTTTAATTTTTAATAACTGTATTGGCTTTAAATATATATTTTATTTATTCATATTATAGTCTAAATACTATTGTATTATCAACACTAAGGCATATTCACAATTAAAATCACGTTTGAAAATATTCAACTGTTTATGTTGTAAAATAATATATAAATAGATTGAAGGAAATTTTAGTTATTACATCTAATATATGTTAAACTGAAAATTTATAAGTATTTATAATAGATACAATCTTACTTGAGGTATGAACCGTGTAAATGGAACATATAATTTTACTTAACACGTGTCAATCATTAAGAAATAATAAGTAACTTATATTATAAGGAGTTTTTTTCGTAAATGTGTTTAGCATGAACAGCACGTATTAACCAGCTAAATTAAATGCGAACGAAGAACGCGGACAAATAACCACCGCATTTGTTTATTGGCGCATTACGATGACTAAGTACCATTTAAAGCTCGTTGTAAAAAAGGGGAGAGCGGTTTGTCGCGAAATTAACTGATTATTTCGTCGCAATAAAATGCACAGTGCGGAGAATGACTCTGCATTCGTCGTTCTCATCGTTGCAATTATTATGGCGGAGAATAAACGAAAGAAAGAGACAGAAAGATAGATAGATAGATAGATAGATAGAGAGAGAGAGAGAGAGAAAGCTAGATAGAAAAAGAAAATATATGTGTGCTTGAAAAGGAAAACGACGCCTTAAATATCTTCGTCAGCAATTATATTTCGCGAGAATGTTGAGGATATTACCCAACTGATGCATATAAAAAGATGATATCAGACCTCACTCGGATACTCGGCAAACAAATCGGTAAATTAAGAGCAAATGTTCAGTGAATTGCTACATGTTCACATCTTATTCCACACGTTAAACGATTGCTATATTTTATGTGACAAAGTGAATTATTTTTATCAGTAATTCATCTGTTTACGACTTCAAAAGGCTAAAACAACTATTTGTTCAAGAGATGTATGGATCACATTTCAAAACGTTATCAAGAATATAAAAATTTCATCGAGTGTTGTATTATTATATCTAAGCTTTGAGCACAATTCTGTTACTAATTTAAAAGTTATTTAATCTTTGTTAGTCTTGTTTTATGTAAAGTCGTTTTGTAATAGTTATTAGCAAATTTGGCAAGATCATAGTATATTACAAATTAAATCAAATTTTTTACATATTCTAACAAAACTCTAATAAACATTGCAAAATTTATTTGTGAATCTACTTACTTGTTTAAAAGTTATTTACCTAAAAATTCAACAAAATATGATCATTTTGTTGCATAAAGCCATTATAAGTTAAATTATTTCATAATACTTTTGAAGCTTCTATGTACTTTCTATATAAAAGCATATGTATGCGTTTCACGGGTTATCTCCGTGTCCAGGTTCATTATTAGAATGTCAACGTTTTATGAACATTGCAGTTCACTTCATTGGGACGAGCAGCAATACGATACTTCAAATTATTTGTTTTGATTTTTATAATTGGTTTCAGAGCGAACTTACATAAAAAAATTTATTGGCTAATATCAGCTGA
>NW_017305735.1:334220-354645 GCF_001594115.1 Trachymyrmex septentrionalis | reverse complement strand
ATATATATATATATATATATATATATATAAGAGAGATATATAAAGAATAAATATAGATGGCAAAATCATATTCTTTAAGCATAGTTTGACAGTTTAATATGCTCAATTTGTAATAATATGAAATCAATAAATTAATAATATGAAATGGATTAAAATTTATAAACCATCAACAACAATGTCGATTGTCAATAATTTTAACAGATTAACGTTACGATACTTAAGAGTTACAAATGTGTGCACATTTTCACTGAACACACCTGCAATAATAATATAAGCATAGCGCGATTAATTCCGCGGTAATTTGCGAAGAGAATGAATTCGAATTTGAACGTGGCTAATCGTCGTAACTATAGCCACGAATTGAGAACCTAACATAGGCAAACAATTTCTCTCTCTCCTGGAGATTATGCCGAGGTAGCTTATACCGCGCGAGGAAGCGCGTAAAATGTAACGGGGATGGAAGGAGCATAAGGGGCGGGGTACATATGCCCTCTGTAAAATTCAGAACGCGGAAACATGGTCTCTCCCTATAAAATTGTAAAATAATACCCGGCGTAAAACCCCCAATGGCGTCGCTCTAAATCCACGGCGCTTGCTACCCTTCTCTCCTCTCGAAATCCACCCCTCTTCACGAAAACGCATCGTCGAAATAATTGAGGCCCATGTACCCCGCCAACGCGGCACAATCTCGTTATGATTTTATTACGGCTTACGAACCGATTTTATCTCATTCGATAGACGATTATGTATCGGAGGATACATTTTAATGGTGCATATATTCCCGTCAGATCCGATAAATGTTGCTACATCCCAACAAGATCCGGTAAATGCAAAAACACACGAATGAACTGTAAGAATTGTATATCCAACAGCAAATCTATAATCAAATGGTAATTAATTTTCCGGACTTCAAAGTTAATTTTTTAAGCATTTAAACATAAACATTTTAAAAGGACGTTTTAATTAATTTAGGATTTTTAACTATTTCAATAAAATATTTTTTATTTTTATTCTTTTCATTAAACTATAATTTTCCTGCAAAAAGCAGAAAATATGAAATTTTTTTAAATATTTTTCTTTCAGATGTGATGGTATAAAAAATACAATTGACTTTTTTTTACGCTATCTCTCATATATAACTTCCGGGATGGCATATAGTCTGAATTTATGTTCTCTTTCTACCGAATCACCTCACTGTAGTAAAAAGGCAAAGATAAAAAAGGGTATAGGAAAATGGGGCGTCGGTGTGTCGATAAGAACAAACGCTTCAGATACGCCGACCGTTAATTAAAAAGTAATAAGCCTAGCCCGCAGGCTTATCGATGGTGCGTTTAAATTACGCCCGACGTTGTTTTCCTTTAATTTCACCCAGTTTCGGACTGGAGCGTAATAATAATGTCTCGCAAAACTCACTTGCTAAATAATAGACGTGGGAGGTTTATGACTACGTCAGTTATTCGCACTATAAAAGTTGCAGAATAAAATAGTTAACTTACTGAGCTTGAATCAGGTAATAAACGACTCCTCTTTCCACGGAGGTGATTTTAAGACGTTGATGAACGATTGCAAAAACTAAACAGAAAGGTACTGATGTTTTATCTTTTATCTACGGGTTATCTTATTTCTCGCTTTCAGAATGCGTGAAAGCGAAATTAAATCTAAAGTAGATGTCTTCCGGTTTACGACGCTAGAAGAGGCGTCGCCTCCCGAGATTAATGAAATGATTTGACTTAACAATCAATTCAGCACATTCAGTAAATGCTAATAATGCCAGGGGAATTCAGTTTGTCCGGATTTAATTTATAATTCACAATATCTGATTCATATTACAATAATATGATCGTCAACATTACTTTGTTAAAATGTAGATAAAATTTGATATGTATTTATCAGAAAGTTAAAATATTTTTCATCAAGAATTAAAAATAACGTAGCAGTCAATCTGAAAGTAAATATAGCTATTTAAAAGTAGATGTAGCTGAATGTATACGGACATAGCCATTATTTCGCAAAGTAAACTTTAACGCGGCATATCTACCACTATATGTCGCATTAGCTTTTCGCTGTGACTTGTTAATTACTGTGGATTTATTCTCCATCTGAATTTCATGACATTTAACTTAATTGAAGCTGTACAGTTCGTATCGCAACTAGAGAGCTCGACTGATACTAAAATATTAAGTAATTTTGACAAATTAAATTCTAGAGAGAGAAAGAGAGAAAAAGAGAGACCACAGAGTAAACAATAAAGTATCCGTTTTCAATGATCTATGAAAAGATTTACAAAAATATAATATATTTACGCTCTTTAGTTATATTTACAATTTAATCTCATCCCCTCTCTTTCTCTCTCTTCTTTTCTCATAAAAATAAATAATATTTTTAAGACATTAACATTGGAAAAAAATTGCTAAATGCTTTAGAGCATTTTATATTGCGGAAATTGCACGTGGCTCAGAAAAGAAAAAAAGCGATTCACGAGTTCCCCGAAAATTCTCCGTGAGGTCCCTAAAACCGACAAAGAAGAAGGGTTGACCGTGGGAGGGGAAGGAGGACGAAGTCGCCCGGTATGCAGTCTCGTCCGTCGTTCGTCGTTCGTTAGAGGTGACATGGTGGCTTCCTCGATGGATCCTGCTGGCAACACGGGGGAGAGCTGAAGTCCCGGTTTGATGAAATGGTAGCCGAGTAATTGAAATCTTGTGTTCCTTACCGAGTCGATACGACGTTCGTGAGGGCCTCACTCCTACCGTCTCTTTCTTTCTCCCTTCCTTCTCGTGTTCCTTCCTTCTTTGTCTTTCCCTCCCCCCTGCCTCTCTGTCTTTTTCACTCCCGTTATCTCCTTCTCCGAATCCTCCTGTTACTCATTCTCCTGAAAAGATATCCAGACCCGTTCACGTGTCACGTCCGTGGAACGCGAACGCGAGCAGGTAGGGCCCGGTCCTAAGTTACCGGCTCGAGACTATAAGCCGATTATATCTTCCCAAATATTGAGACATGCCTCCTGTGGACCAAAACCAGCTTGACTCCGGGAATCTCAGTAACTCGCGATTACTAAAACTGGGAGAGGCCTTATGAGACCGAAACAAGTAGAATAGCGAATAATTATTGGAGGATAAAACATGTTCGAGAAATAACATTAGAAAAGAAAAAATTAGAAGAGGTACATTAGAAAATGAACTCAGTTAGAAATTGCAACATTTATAGCATGACTAATTTTGTGTGTGCGTGCGTGCGTGCGTGTGTGTACACTGAGAGAAATGAGCTTGTTATTAGAACAAAAAGTGATAACAAATAGAATGATTTAGTACGAAAACGGTTTGATCAGTTAATATTGCGAATCATTTTTCATTATTCGTCAATATGACAAATAATACATGGATTATAATAAAAATCACTTGCTAAATCGTTGTTTGCATCTTTTGCAAATACTCAGTGTTGGCAAATAAAAATCTATCTATCAGATACATAATTGCTTCTATTACTAATAATTGGTTGCATTTGTTGTAGGTACTGATAACTTAAATTAACAAAATCTTTTTTTCTTGATGTAATTTTTTTATGATTCATAATTTATACATATATAATTGTCATTTATAATTTATAAATATTTTTTATCTTCATTGACCTTTTCAAAATTATTCGAGTTTATTTATTGCGATTTGATGAATTGATTAAGAAAGTCTATTTGTCTTTCTTAATCACTCAACATATTGACATAATCTTTTTGTGTACTTAGCATTATACAATATATTTATTCTTCTAAATAATTATATGAAGTATTATAAAAAGGAATTATTCTTGAATATTCTGGAAATGATTGAGAACTGATTTGCGTTATGTTTCAACTTCCCGCTTTGAGGAAGAGTTTCTCTCCAGGAGCAAAGAAGAGGAAGAAAGATACGCCAGTGTAAAAGTTCAGCTAAAAAGAATAGGCCTATAGACTCTTCGGCTTAGACCACGCAACGATTCCGCTTAGATCGCGCACTTGCGTGTTTTTTGATATTGACATGCAAATCGGTGATACAGCTGGTTTGTAATGAACCGGATCCACGAGAAAAACGTACGCCGCTTTTTTTTTTTAATTTTTCGATGTCATGCAGTAATTAAGGATCTCGACCGTCTTATCTAATACAGAGATAATGTCGCGTTTGGACTTTAACTTGCCTTTCCACGAAGGAAGCCGCGGGTGTATCTGCAATTGCAAATTTCACCGGAAGCGCATAAGCGATGACAAAATGCGCGCGCGTCTCGTTAATTAGTATCGCGGGACATTAACAAGCTCCCGGAAATCGATAAGGGCCATTGCCTCTGGTACTTTCTAGTAGTTCGCTAAGGGAAGATAAGAGCGACGGAGACTTTTTGCGTGGCATATGTAAACTGTAATCGTATCTATACTCTTTTTACAGGAATTGTTAGATATCGAAGTTTCCATGCGAAGGACCGGTCTTATGAAGCAGGCAGAAACATCCTGATCGGTACCGAAAGCGAAATATCAGCTTACATATACAGTAGGTATTGCAAGAAAATAAATAAGGTACGACTAGAAAGATTTATCTTTCCAAGTATTACTTTGATGAATACATGGCCGATATATGATATATGTCTCGATACATATCTCACGTTATATTACGATGACATATAATGTAATAATTACATATAAATATTTTAATATCTATATATCATATACTACATTGCATAATGCAGTAGTGAGAATTACATTGCACTTGATCTAAATACATATATACATGTAGCTACAGGCACAAATGTCTAACGGCTTAACTGTAACAAATGTATTTTTCTTTGAATCTTTTGCATAATTTCTATCAATCAAATTCCACGCGGAGAAAGTTTCTAAGAAATCAGACGACCACTCAAGACTAATCCCACAGCGCACCCTTATCGTGATGAGATTTTTCAAGCTGGCACGACGACGTACAATTATCAGCAGAATGATGCAACGCTGATGCATTTCATTAAGCGGGTATTGATTCCTTCCTCTATCAAAATGATGAAAGAAAACGACAGCTCATTAATTACAGGATTACACTCTTGACAATAAGGTAGTAATAATTTATTGGAAAGATTAAAAAATTTTTAAATTAAAAAAATTGTTAATTTAATAAATTATTAACATGAGTTAATAAATTCACCGAGTGCGAAAAGGCGCCGATGGGCTGCAACGTGCTAGCGGATCGAATGGATAAAAATCTCTACCGGGGAAACCACAGGGTATTTACTAAATCTAGGCGAACGTACAGGAGTTTCACGAGCCCGGCGCTTAAACACTGCGGCGTTACATAATCCTATGGGATTAACCGTGCTCTCGCGGGATTAACTCTTGGAGACGGATTGACGGTGCTCGAGTGATTCGCTCTCCGAGTTCGTTTGACTAGCCGAAATATTAAATTATAATAATCAATATCGTGGTGGTACTCTCTTGTGTGTGTTATATTCCCGCCGTTATTTCTTGTTGCTTAATAAAACTTGAAACGCGTCCTAGAGGAATTCTTTGCATTATGTATATGCGGCACAAAGGTTGCTCCTCCCCCTCGAGGAAAAATCGTGCTTTCATACTTTTCATTATTGAAAGAGCGTTGATTAACTTAAGTTGAAGCCTCGCAATTGGGACCCGCCAGGAAAATTATTCGAGATAGCGATCGTTAATTAAGGTTTATTAGCAGGGACGAGCGTGGAAATCGAGCTGCCCAGCGAGCAATCTCGCGTCCTGTCAATCCATTTTAATTAATTTACATGAACACAATATTGGAGTAAATTCCTGACGTAATAACTTGGCCAGTGCGCTATTGATACGATATTAAGACAATTTACGTAAATTGTTTCTATGGATTCCAATATAACTCCGCAATTTAGAAATTGTAATTGAATATGAATTATTACTATCATTATATTGTCTTATTTTATTATTCCGTTTTATTGATTGTCACCTTGCATTAATATTATACGTATTAATCATTTCTTACCTCCATAATGGAGAACAAAATAATCACATCGTCTCAAATTAAGGAGTTGTAAAAAAGTAAAAATGTTAAAGTAAAAATGAATTTTATTATTTTATATTTTTCCTTCCACTTAAAAAATCTTTGTTTTGTAATTCAGATTAATCTAACTAACTGTTAAACTAAGAAGTGATATATTAAAAATTTTCTTATTTATTTTGCAATCGGTAAACAAATCGAGCGCGTGACGCTGCATTTTACAGGAGTCCTTCAAACTGAAATGACAATTCTCGTAAGAAGAAGGAACCCTTGGACTTTAGATCCCCGGGCATCTTCCGTCGAGAACTTGATCGTTTCTCCTCTCGCAATGTACATTCGCGAACGAAACGACGTTAGTCCAGGGCGTAGCCAATGTCCCTTATCAGAACCGCGTTCGCTCTCTCTCTCTCCTCGTAAGGACAACGATCACGCACGTATAAAATAAATGACTCGTAATGGAATTTCGATCCGGCGAAAAAAAAAAAAGAAAAATAAGAGACAGAAAAACGGGGGCCGTTCGCTCTCGCGGCGATAGCGGTTAATTATATTGGCGGCGGGGAAAGGCAAGAAGTAGGGGATATGTTACGAGTGTATTTTATCTGCGCGGGTGAGAGCGGATCCGGGTAAAAGCCCGAGTGAGCCTTGGCCAGATAAGCGGCTGAAAGCTTGCCCCATTAAAGGTATCTAGATACCCCAAGCATTCTTCTCGGAGGATATCCGAATAATTATCCGACGTGTCGTCGAGATACGATTTTGTCGCTCCGACGTTCCTCGTACGAGCGACGTCCGCGTGATTTTATGATCCCTTCGTTTGTATGTCCATAAAGCGAATGCGCTACTCAAGCATTCGGGAATGAGGCGAAGATAGGTGAAATAAAAATATACGGTGATGCATCTACGCTGTGTAAAATTTTAATGGTCCTCACGCCAACGACAATCTTTTTAGTGTCTTCGAATATCTATTTAATTTTTCATTTTGATATATCACAATTCATTAAATTAGAAAAAAATATTGCTGACAGAAAGAGAAAGAAAGAGAATGAGAGAGAAGCCAATGTTATAGATATCAAAGGAGCAATGATAATCCAATCTCTTGAGTAACGTTTTATTATTTTAACTTCTTCTTTGTATAATCTCTTTGTATTATATTAAAATGTAATCCATTTCTGTAGTTAATTTCAAATACTATTTTTATTAACATACGCAATAGTAAATAAGAAACTAAATTTGAGTCAAATTTAATACATTTTCTTCAGCTAAATTATTTATCTTCATTATTTTCATTAAATTAACATATTGAATAGGAATAGCAGCGACTTACAAAATGATGAAAAGTAACTAAAATTGGATATAATTTGACATTGTGACATTTAACATGTAGGAAATATCCTTCCTTCATTTCAACTTCATGTACGTATATATAATGCAAGATATAATATGCAAAGTATATATATATGTCAATGATATATTTTTTAGACGTACACGATTCGTCAGATGAATTATTTTCGATTTGACGGCCGTTCTTCCTCTTTAATCTTTGAAATTACGAGCGTTTCCACTTAAACTGACCTGATGTATTTCGATCCAAGCGAACGGCGATCGGAATTTTACGATATCGTTCGTTAAGTATTAACCATCGGGACTTAACGCGTGCGTGTGGTGACCATGAGCGAGAGTGTGGGTAAGAGCCACATACGCGACGTGACTTGAGTGGAGATGCAAATTTCCAGAGAGAGAGAGAGACGCCTTTTATATATCGTCCTCGAGTCGCGCCGGAGCGTCGTTAATTAAATATCGGGTCTGAGTGCCGCGCACGTAAAAGTGGAAACGCGATGATGGAATCCCAGTGTAAGCGACGATCGTGGACTAAGTCGATGGGGCCAAAGAGCGAAGAGCCACGAGGTAGATATCCATCGATGCACGTCGAAGGATATGAAGGTTACATTCCTTCGGGATTCGAATATCTCACCCGTCAGTTGTAAATTACGTGATACGTCTTCAAAAATATAGTAGAAGTTTTTTTCAGACACTTTCGTAAGAAAGAGTGTATATTTAGAAAATATACTCGATTCATTATGTATTCTCGCAGTTTTATTAAGTAGCTTTTATAATAGATTATATAAATTAGATTGCTTAACCTGCATAATAATACGATAATAAAAATCGTAATAAAACGAAAAAGGATTATTTATTTGTTTATATTTTAATCTCAGCTTCTTTTTAAAGAAATTCTTATCTGAAGTCTAGAAATTAAATTAACTTACTTTAGCCTAAGGAAAGAATATCTTCAAGTTCGTATTTGGCAATCGATATTGTACATATTGGCTAAAATTATTAGTGATAAAATAAAACGGTGATAGAGAGTCAATCGAGAAAACTCATTCAAGTGTGCAAACAGTTAATATTGTAAATAAATCCGCCTCTTTCGCAATTATCGTGCGCTCCTCTTTTGCGCGGTAATCAATCGAAACCAATTAAAACGCTGGCGCAAACAGACTTGCACGTTCGCAAATAAAATCAAATACCGCGCGGAAAAACGGTCGTACGTCATTAAAATTACATTGGTCGCGTAAAGAAAGCGCCACTTGAAAAAACTTCTCCCGAGTAGGCCGTAAGTCGTAATGTCTTCGCGATGATTTTACTTGTCCATTTGTTTTCAGAGTGTTGTATTGCTTCGCGAATCATTCCTTCCTACTATCGATCTTCATGATGTAGCAAGTAGATCTGCGCAAATATTAATAGTCACATTATAATGCACTTTCAAGCATCACGAGAGATACGAAAATTTGATCTATTGAATCTAAGGTTTTTAATAATCGAATTGATTCTCTGAAACATCACAATGCAATGGGTTCCACAGAGAAAGAATGCTGAAATATTTTTAATTTCGTTAGATATACATAAATCTGAAAATAATTTTATCGAACTATTAAAATAGGATGCTCAATTTGATTTCTAAAATGTCAAAGCTTTTTACAGCATTGCTCTTTATGTTTCAATTTTTTATATAATTATTTTTATAACAAAATTATTTTCAGATTTCTATATTTAGCTAAATTTTTAAATATTTTAGCAAAATCGTTCTTTACATGTACCGAATTTCTTTTATTTTTTGCAAATCTTTACTATTATCAATGAATGAGTTACTAACTTAACTAAAAGATAACTACTACATCCTCGTGATGAGATCTTGGCGATTTTGCGAGATAGTTTTACGGTAAAGTCTTCGAAGTAAGTCTTCGAAGGTCGAGTATATCTCTGAAACCTGTAATTATCCCGGTGGGAAGAAAGGTCTGAAATTTTATAGCACCTAGAGGATCCTAGTGATCTAAACCCGCCACCGTACACGTAATGCGTCTTGCTGTTCCGCTTCGCTCGGCCGTGCAAGGCCGCGCCAAAAGCGGTTTATCGAAGAATCGTCGCGCGACGAAATCTCGAGGCGACATTGGGATAGCCGGGTGTATCCATTGGACGTCCTCGGGCTGGTTATCGAGAGCGCATCGTGACAGTCCATAATTTCCCGAGGATCGGCGCTCTCGGCGATCGGCGCGTGATAACCGCGTAGGAAGAGCGGCGGCCATTGTGTTATCGCTCGTGGTAACGACGCGTCTTGGCAGCGGTCGCAGCAGCTGTCGTTCGCCATAGAAGGAGAAAAGAGGGAAGGAGAAAACTCAGGATGAGAGAGAGAGAGAGAGAGAGAGAGAGAGAGAGAGAGACGGAAAGAAAGAAGAAAGGAGAAGGAGAAGAAGAGAGGAGTGAGAGAGAAACGCGTGCCAAAGTCTTCCGCGATTTTTTCGAGAGATCGCAGTCGGTCGGCCCACGAAAGGAATATCAATTTTGAATCCGATCAGTGGATACGCTTGGCCGTTCCATCTCTTTGCGACCGGTCCCAAACTGGTTCCTCTCGAGAGCTCTTCTTCTCTCTTCGACGATACCTCGCGGCGGACATCGACGGACGATTCGTTATGATCGCCACTATCTAGATGCGAGCGAGGAAAAAGGAAGGCCGCGGAGGAGGAACCGCCGCTAATTGGTGATCGGATGCAGCGTCGAACACGTCGTCATGGTCTTCCTCCGTTATTCACTCCACCTTCGACTTTAGTAGTCTATTTTGCTAATATAATTTCGCGAGATGATTGTCGCGACCTAATTCACGAACTGGGTACTTGCAGGATACACATAATACATGTGGTAATTAATGAGTACAAGGTAAGAGTTTTTCATGATGACTTTTTGTGAGAAAGAGAAAGGAAAATTTCCATGTTATATTTATAAAAAAATAACCTTATATCTATTATATACAGCAGTGATATGCAACCTGCGACCCCTACCTGCCACCTGTGAATTTTTTACCTCCCAGCCAAAATACAAAATCATATTTTCTATTTTGTGTAAACGAAATAAATATTCGAAAGAATTTACCTATTTCTAAAAATGGTCCCCTGAAAAAGACTCTTAACAAAGGTTGCCCATCGCTGATAACATAAGTGAACGAACATACAGTACATACCTACTCAAAAATATTCTATGAAATATTACAATTTCTTTTATTTACAGTTTGACTGTATTGTATTTAATAAATTGAAAGGCACCGTTCGAATCATGTTTCAATGTCGAATGCAAATTAATCGCGTTCAATTCTTACAAGACTTCTGTTGATGCACTGTATCGATGCATCCTCGATTCGTTATACAACTCTGTCCCTTTGCAAGACACAAAGTAGCATCGCACAGTCACCAACCGTTTACAAAGGTCGATATATTTAATTGGCTTGCTTGTAAAACGCAGGAGCTGCGACGAGTAGCTCTCACGAGCTAATTGAGTAACTCCGGCCGGCGATTTAAACGGGAACTTGGCTGTCGCGACGACTTATAGCCGGTGACCGTAATTAACCACTTGTCCCCGACGAGCTCGTTTCGCGTCTCCGTTTCCGCGTCCACTCGCCGGATTCGTCCTGGTCTTCGTTTCTTCCGCCAATCCGAGCTCCTTAATGGAAAACCATTCTCGCGGCTGATGAAAAGTCGAAGAAAACACGAAACTCGGGGGATCGAGGAAGGTAGGGACCGCTTCTCGCGCGCACGACGACGCGGGTCTCGGCCACGTGGAAGACCTTGATCCTCATTTATCCCCGGGTGCTCCCTTGGGAAGAAAAGCGTCGCTTCAGTTCGTTTACTCGCGTCAGTCGATGGCGTTCTCACTTTGCAATCTGTAGAACGCGTCGGGGATGTAACTTGATTGGTTGTGTTTGTTTGTCTGCTGCGTGCAGAGTTTGTTGGTGACATCTGTATTTGATTGTTTCCCCTCCGACGTGTTCGTAAAAGAATTTATTTATTTTTTTCTCCTATTCATCGCTTACGTATTTCCTTGATTTTACCGTTGAACTCTCAATTCCAGGTCACCATGTATTTGCATTTTTAACAGCAAAGAAATTAAGACGTTCGTTTAATATCTATGTATATTACGAGCTTTTGTAATTAGCTTTTGTAATTTGCACTCACGAATACACGAATTAAGGGATAACAGGAAAATATCTTGGACAATCCGAGAGGCAATTTTGAAAAAGTTTCTTTATCTTATAAACTACAGGAAATCTCTGCTTTTCCTTTAATATGTATACACAGACGATTTATCTGCACGTCGAAGAAATCATTGACAAATTGCATCTAATTTTTTTCTCGATTATCTTTGTTTTAATATCAATACTATTTCAGCAGTCACACACATATACATTAGACTGCAATATATTATTTATATTCTATTGACGTAATGTGTACAACATTATTTATACTTATTAGTTTTTAGAGAAATATTAAATAAAGAGGAGAAATAAGTAACATGATAAACTTTAGTTAGTTAACAAATTTTTTTATCTCTAGTTTATTTTTATACTAAAAAAAATTGCAATTTTTTGCATCTTTCTTAAAAATAATTAAAATAAAAAAAATCCTTACCATGCAAATATTATAAATAATAATTCATTTCTGTAAGCAATATAGAGCCTTGGATCGAAGTACGAAAAGTCGGTCAGCTGGAGAGAGCTAAAAATATAATTCAAGCTCTCTGAGGGAGTCTGAGCACTCGCGGATGTGAAAAGTAGACTTTGATCCCATCAGAAATCGACACCTGCCGTTATCTGTGTTCGCACAAAGCCTCGCTAACAAGGATTCTCGAACAGAGTTTCTCCTTTGCGAAATCCTGCAACGAAGACGATGTTATTGTCTTCGTCTTCGTTCTAGCTGTCGTAGTATCGTATAGATCGCGCTCGTTGACAAGGGGAATCTCATTAGCCCGCGAGACAATCCATGATCTTTGTCCAAACACGCAGAAAGGTGTCCGCTCCTTTCACATCTTCTGCCTTCTCTCTAGGGAGGACGTTGTTGATCCGGGACGATTCAGATTGACGGGCGTCGGCCTTGAGAGTGACCTTACTTACTCGGGAGCAATGTTGTCGTCGGGGATCATCAAACATCGGCAGCCAGCTTTAAAGCCGCAGCAAAGCTCACTGACGAACCATCCGTAAGCATAACAGACGCGAGAGAAGGACAAAGTAATGTTTGTTATATCGCCCGACACGTCACCTCGGCTAAGGGTTATTAGCCGACTTTGACCGTCTCAACCATGACATAACAAATCGAAAAGCAATGTTAAATAATTGCAGTATGATAAATAAAATCCCAATGTATTCCTAACAAAACTTGATACTTTTCAAACTTACAAGGAAATCAAATGGAAGTGATTCCTCTCTGATTTTGATCAGCTTTTAATATGTTAGTTTAGAATTTTAAAATAAAGGAATGTAAACAATATTAATATAAATTTGGACCAATAAGAATAAATCTAATCAAATAAGAGAATTTTTATATTCGGTCACAGTGGATCTAATATAGATCCTTTAGTTTGATTGAAATAACAACATATTAAAAGTTCATTAAACCGGAGCGGAACACTTTCTTGTGTTTCCTTGTTAGATTTTTTTTCTAAGAAACATAATAGAGTGATTCCGGTATATTCGCCTATCACACACACAAACATTTAATTTATTAAGTATTATTTACTATATTTAAAGTAAACGAATTATATCGGTAAAAACTTTATACTGTTTACTACTATAAAAAAAAATATTAAAAATCCGAAATATTTATTTTTCATATTAAAAAATCAACTTTTTGAAACCCTTGCATTTTTGCCGTACATCCCATAAGGGTGAGATATATTGCTACTCATAGGGGGAGGGGGTATGTATAGGTCATGAAAAATTTACAAATAATGCATATAAATAAGAGGTAAAATGACATAATAACTTATAAAATGTATTTATTAAGTTTTATTAAAGAATAAGAAAATGATAAATATATATAGGAAATAATAAATAATAATTACAATCTTCCTACATATATTACAAGTGTTATGACATGAAGAACATATTTTATATAATACGTTTATTGCATTTATTAGTGCACTGATTTCAATCTGTGCAACATGTACTTTACTATTCCACTACACGTATGTATCACGAAATAATCACTAAATCTTACACGCCCTACAGTAACCATTTTATGTAGATTATAATTTATGATGACGTTACTTATTACAGTGACAAATCGATTCAACTCACAATAATTTCATTAATATTAACAGTAAGAAGCTGAAATCATAACACAATACTAATATAACATGAAGGTAACAGAGTAGTTCCAGAAAAATTACCCCACTCTTTTTATTTTTTCTGATTTCTGCGGCATAAATCCTAGCGCGACGTATTTGCGACGAGTTACCCTATATATTTTTAAAACAGTCTTTGCAAGTAATAAATACATTTATTTTTATGTTTCACATAGCTATGCTCTGAGTTTTAGTACACAAATTAATAATGTATTAATTTATAATATTTGTCTGTACAAGCTTGAATTTGATAAAATTACGATAAAATATGTAAATGAAATAATAAGTAAATAATGTATCTTTTGATGAGTTATGATATTGGATGAAACAATATAAAGAATGTACAACAAAGTCACAGTTAATGAATTCTGCATTTGACACGGCGATTCTTGATGGCAAGTACTTTTTGAATAAATTTCACATAATCGCATTCTTCACCGGCCGATATCCTATCAAAATGCAAGACGGCCGCATCTATCGTTTTATATCCTGAACTTCAGTTTTCCGCGAACTGAAAGAAGATTAAAGTTTCGGAACGGAGTTAAAGCGATTTTCGCGAAAGTTGGAAAGTGTGACGCGACGCTTTCTTTCGTAATTCTCTAAATCTTCTTATATTAATCTAGAAATAGCTTTAATTATAATCGCGGACAGTTATTTAAATATTATCGAACAACGCAGAAAAGGCTCTCGTTCCTCTAATAAATTTTTGACTTTAACTGTATATTATTATACAATTGCAGTAACAAAATGTCGGAATCAACTGAGTCAATCTTGTATCTTGTAGTGTCTAAAAAAAAACATTTTTTCGGTTTGTAAAAGAATTATAATAATAATACGTTGTAAGTTTATACAAGTTTTGTATCTTTAATGGCTTCATGTATGTGTAAAATGAAAGTCAAATAATAATTCTGTTTGAAACTTTCCGGCTCCGATTATGCAATTAATATTTTGTCGAATATGTTATTTTAATTTTCGCAGGATTATCAGAATGTTTAAACACGATTCCATTTAAAACCGATGTTCGTTCGTGTGCGTTGCGCTTTTGAAAGACGTAACATATTCCAATGTTCTACGGTGATTCGTGCGCGGATATCGCGCAAATTTCAGTAAATTTATTACTGCCGCCATTGTACCGGCGCTTTTATCGGAAATTTGTTATTAACAGTCCGCATGGCGGATCGATCGATGCTCGTTCGCATCGACATTTATTCGCGAAATTATCGTTTCTTTTAATTCGCCGCATAACGAAGTATCGTGTTTAGCATTCTTCAAACTAAATATGTTAAATTGTGAAAAGCGGCGCGGCGGCCGCGAGCCGGGCATTTTAATTAAATAAATGAACGATGACCGGTTTTAAAGGGATTTAATGCGTCTCAATGTTTAAAACGCGCCAGCCGTATCCATCCGTCTGCGTTTTATTAATTCCGATGGCCCACGTATTATTACGTCGGATCAAATAAATAATTAAATTTTCGTACGGACACATTCGCTACGGCGGCATTAAATTGAGACTCTCGCACTGTCGATTATTACTGAGAAAGATTTATTGCGAAGTATTGCACGGTAATCATTTTCGACGTCGAATTTATAACGCGATTGCTCAACCGTTTGTATAAAATTGTATTTTTCCCTTTCTCCGTTTGCATTAAATACTTTAATATAGTTATCGATATTTTTTTCTATTTTTTTCTGTCAACATCAATATATAATGCTTTACATGTTTATCAATATATGATTAATTAAAAATATATACAATATATTTGTATATAGAAAAAAAGAATTATTAAATTAAAAAATTGTGTTACATTAATATTTTTAACTAAAAAAGAATAAATAAATATAATATGCTAATATTACAGCATAACAAAAAGTATTATAATTTAAATATTATAATGTAATATTAAATATTATATCATAACATTCAAATTGTAATACTTTTTGTAGCGCTGTGTAATCAAAGTACGGTGTTATATACATACAAAAATAAATTTCAGATTTTAGTTTTTCAAAATAAAATCTATTTAATATTTAATTATCACGTTCTACAGATAAAGATTGTTGGAAAGATGACTTCTAATTTCTTGAAATACTTAGTACCGTAGCTTATAAAAAATCGTTGCAAATAACATTTAAAAAAACGATCGATTTGTTACGATTGCAAATTAATTAATCATATATATATGAGTCTCTTATTTGCTAGCGATACTATTAATTATTTGTTACATTGACGAATTAATTTGCAATCGTAACAAATCGATCGTTTTTTTAACAAATATCACATTTGCTTTCCCTTGATTTGTTCCTATAACAAAATCATTTCTCTCAGTGTTCAAAAGACGGGAACAAAAGGATTATCATTCGCCATGTTAAATGATATGCAAATATTTTTCAGTTAATTATTCCTATTCATTATGATGTAACAGAGTTAGACGATGGAATTGATTAAAAAATCATCAGTTTGTAACAACTGACTTATTCACAGAAGAAGCCCGTAAAATTAGGATCAACTAGTGTATGTGAGAAGAGGCATCGCCTATCCCGCGGATTGAGCGCATCTTCCACCCTCTCATCTTTTTTCCTATTCCTCCCTCGCGCATTCCGTCATTTTTCTTTCTTATTTGCGCATACGTCACCAATCAAACCGTTGCCCGTTATTGCCACTATTAAAGGTGGCCAATCCGGCGCTCTACGAATCGCTCGCAGTTGCGAATGCGTATAGAGCGACGCGCCGCTATGAATTATGTAACGGACAATTAATTAAAGTACTCGCTGATTAAAATGGCGATAAAGCGCGCTGAGGTGTTTGCGCGCCGGCATGGAGCTAGAATAATTTCCATTACTAACGAACAGGCGGAATTAATAGAACACTCGACGAGAGGATACGCGTGCGAGGAGAGGACGGAGAAGAATCTTTCTTCATCTCTTCTCCCTTTTCCTCTAGTCGTACACCCTCGCTACTAAGATCGATGCGATTTGTTTTAATCCAACCGTCCCCGCTGCAACCCTTAGGGCTTGTCGATGGTGTGCCACGTGACAAACGTCCGGTAACCTTCGTCGATGCGCGCTCTTATTTAGGAGGGATTAAGAAGTCCTCGGATCGGCTGCCGCCGGAGGATACCTTGAGGGAGACTTTCCCGCCGCTCTCAATCGTGTCTTAAGCTAAACGACGACTTAATGGAATCCGATAGTGATTGGGCGAATGAAAATTTGTCGAATAGATTGCACGCCCTTCCCGAAATTTTCAAGCAAAAAGAGGAGAGAATTGGTTATTACACGTTCTGGAAGAACCGTTACGGTTCTTCCCTTCAATGTTCGCAAATCCTGCGATGCAACTTATCGTTGATAAGCATTAAAAGAAGAGCTTTTAAAAATTAAAAAAATTACATGATAGAAAACTAAAAAGTATTATTAACCTTTAAGCCCATCAGACTACCAACTCTGCAGGCCGACCCGATTGCCAATTCTGACTGTTGACCCAATGGATCAATAACAGTAAGACTGACTCACTGTGATTGGTCTGTATGGATCGGCAGCAGAGTTAGTAATCGGGTCGGCCTAGAGTTGATAGCCTAACGTCAGGTACGGACTTTAGAACACACGATGAATTGTTCGCGTCCAGATTAATTTTGGATCACTTTTACAAGTAAACAAATATTGTTAAGTTTAATAATTGTAACATAATTCTTATATGTTGTAAGTAATTTTTATTTTAAAATGTTTAGAAAGTATTGTAAGGTTGTGTATTTAAAAAGACGAAAGGGGAATATTATTTAGCTAACAAGGGAAATATCAAATTTTGATTTTAATGAAACTTTGTATACATATATATATATATATATACATACACACGCGCACACAATATTTCATTATACGCTTTCCGGTTCTTCCCTTCGATGTTAATGGATAAATACAAATTCGTCATGAAATTTATCATTAACAAATACATTAAAAGTTTAAAAATTCAAAAAAATTATGATGGAAAATGTATTAAAAAGTTATTAAAAATTTGTAAGGTCGCGAAGTTGCAGAAATGTTTTTATTCGTAGAAGACAAAATACTAAAAATTCCAGATGTTTTTAAAGTTTCCCTGAATACACATTTAATTTGTGTTATTGTCTGTCCGACCAGAGGATGAAGGCAATGTTGACGTTGTTAAAAAGAAACGAACCCATTTGAAGAAGAGGAGAAGGAAACGACCGAAGGAAGGAAATGAAAGAAGGAGCCGAGGGTGCTCGTAAAATTAGCGTATTCTTCACTAGTCGTCGGTTGTCGGCGTCTGTTATAACGACGGAAGCAATCGCTATTCCATGAATAACAAAAATTTACTGCAACGGTTGTGCGCGCTTATTTTCCACCCTCCTCGTCGTAGCTCGATCTTCGCTCCCTTCTCTGTGAGGAAAAATTGGGGAAGAGAAACGAAAAAGCACATTTCGTACAATCCCCGTCGAGATGCGCCATATCGTCGGATAGAAGAGATCCTGCTAACAAATGCATCATAAATGCATTAAAACGTGGTTCTACTATACACGATTGTGTATATTCGCATGCGATTTATTTGCGGAGCATACGAGCCGTTGCAAGAAAATTGCCGAATCGCAATTTCAAGAATATGCACAAGTAATATTCTTGTTTAAATAATATGAATAATAAAATTTCCAAATAACAATTGTAATAAACTGAATAATATAAAAATAGTTGAACAGTTGGAAGAATATCGTATAAAGTTTTTTGGTTATGGATTTATTAAGTTTCCATGTTGAATTTTTACAGGTTTGCAGACGAATGAGTCATTACTTTGTGTCCTAAAGGATCATCTGGTTTATAAAAAATGTAAAGTTTCGTTGTTCTATATTTTACTGACAGCAATAAAGTTTATAGCCAATGGAAACGTGTTTTCTCGTGCATTTATCACGATTCTTCAGAAATCGTCGATCCGCATTTTTGGAGAGAATATATATATATATATTCATCACATGGTTAGACAATATTTATTTATTACTGATTTCCTTTCAGGATTTGGAATCTTTGTTATTTATTCGTACTAAATTTTATTGCTATGTATTAGACGAATTTATCAAAATCTCGTTTTATCTGTTTGTCTTGTTTTTGTATCTTAGGTCTGTTTTTTGTAGCTAAACTCTCTTTTCTTATACGGTTCATCTGTCCTCTTTTTTTTTCCAAGTTGGAAAAAAAAGAGACGTAGACAAAGCACAAAGTTTAACTGAAAAGAACAAAATTACTTATCGTTTGCAAGATTTCTCACGTTTCCCAGTTTATGTCATAAAATAAGTTTTACAATAAAAAAAAAAGCAAAAGGTTTACTATCGGGATTATAGCCTCGTCGATTTATGACAGTTAATGTTCGGTTTTTATTTGCTTCTTATCTTAAAAGATTATTCCATCGAACGTTCACAAAATGAAGAAATCACGGAATCCACCGACGTTAACACTATAATTTAAAATAATTTTTGACGCTAACTATATAAAATTATAAATACGTATATTATTATTATTATTATTATTAACATTATAGTAGTAATATAACTATAAAATGGAGCTCCTAACTATAATTATTTTATTGTGCAGTTATAGTCACAAATACCAAACTTTTATCTCAGTTAGTACCTCCTTATTTAACGACAGATCGTAGAATTAGGCGAACGAAATGGGAGTTCTAGAGTTGAGTCTGTTGCATGTATTATTTTTAACTGCAAAATAACAGTGGACACAAGTTATGTTCTTAAGCGAAATGAACGAGAGAAGTAATTATTTATCAAACGACTGCTAATTCAAGTCAAGCTTTCATTCCGCCGTCCGCAATTCCTTATAATTAGCATAGCGAGTAATCTTGATCGGCGAGACGGCATACCGCTCGCACGCGGAGAGCCCTCCACGTCCGGTTAATGCCGGCACTCCGCATGGCTAATAACTTAACGTCGTCCGAGAGGTCCTCGTAAATGAAAATGGCGCTGCGGGCGAAAGAAGGGGAGGAAACGAAAGGGAGAAAGGACGAGTCGGGTTATGGACCCGAAGTAGATGCCGTCGACGCCGCAACACCGTCGCCTCGTCCCTAAGGATAATACGCACGGTATACTCTCAACTGCGCTGGAATGCCTCGGGATACTTTCCCTAGATTCTCATTACGAGCCCGCGTGCATACCGTTCCACAAAACGGCGTCCTTCCCGGCTAGATTTTCACGATTCTCCGCGAGAAACCATATCGAACATGAGAAATATATGATTGAGAAAATCGTACAAATGACGCATTGAAGTAACACGCGGAATTTATTGCAAATAAAAATTTCGCTCTTTAAAGTAAGGTGTACGACATATATAAAATTACGACATTAAAATGTTTATTATTAATTTATGTGATTCCATAATTAAGTGGGCATTATTAATATATATGTATACTACACACATACACACACACACACACATATTTGTCAAAATTACGTGAAAATTCTTCGGGTGTCATCAACAGTTTCTATCAGCGACGGTGAAATGTTAGTCGATCTTCTTCCTCATCTGCTTGGAACAATTAAAAATATTGCTGAAACGAAAATGTAAATTTCAGCGTGTCGATGACAGTTCTCGCGTATGCTCGACCACGTTTTGAATTTTGCTCCACCTTTTGACGATATTTTACCGCGAAAATGAGCGGCACGATGTTGAAGCGTATTGTTCGTTAAACATACTTCGACGCTTGTGATTTATTTTATACGAACGGAAGTGTCATGAAAGAGAAAGAGAGAGAGAGTGAGAGA
>NW_017305735.1:302321-333963 GCF_001594115.1 Trachymyrmex septentrionalis | reverse complement strand
CATACTTCGACGCTTGTGATTTATTTTATACGAACGGAAGTGTCATGAGAAAGAGAGAGAGAGAAAGAGAGAGAGAGAGTGAGAGAGGGGGGGGGGAAGGGGTGAAGGAGGGAAACGGAAGCTCGATGCATATTTTATCGTGACAGCTCGATACTGTGCCAGACGTGGTGAAATGAAAATTAAATTCGACTGACGCATCTATTGACCGCCATATCGTGTGCTATATAAGCTATAAAATGAAGATTATTCATTAAAATTGTGGAATTAATTTTGAGATTAATTTTTTTTCAAACGCTCGTCCTTGAATCTTTTTATCGTAACAGCTCTTCAATTTACATTTTACAATTACATTTACAATATTACACAACGTAAAATTGCAAATTTACTACGAACAATTTTTCGCCGATGTAATAAAAATGGTTAGACATAGTAATTTTGAATTACAATTGTATTATCTTCTCTGCAGGCAAAATCGTTTAAACAATTTAAATGATCATGTTTCCAAGGAGTCGTCGCTTTAAACGTATAGCGCTCTTTTCTTCAACACTGTAATGACATTGTAATAATTCAACACGCTCTAAAATTCATAATGACTCGTTACAGCACATGAACGTTGTGTTTGTATTTGTACCGGCATATCGACCGTGGAAACATCAGCCATTCTCCAATTCGAGAAATAACTCGAAAGAAGTTCCATTACGATTCGGGCAAGGTTTGTAAACAGCACATCTAGGCTCGATGGAAGGTGTCGAAGATGATTCGAGGGAAACGGCGTAACGAGACCGGGATGGGGCGAATACGGGCAAAGGGGTGTAGATGCGACGCCCCGGAGAGTCCCTTTGGTAGCTCAACTTTTGAAAACAGTGAAAGTCATTTAAAGTTTGCCCTGCGCGTTCGCCGCGTCACCTCCCTCCCTCATTTTTTGTACCCTCCAACCATTCTCCGCCACCGCCGTGACATCCTTTTTCCCGTCCGGAGAAAAGTTCCACTCTCCCCCCTTCATCCCTGCCATCAGGATCAAGCGTGTGCGACCCGACCCCGATGCGCTCGATCACTAAATCCTGCCCTCGTCTTTGACAGAAGAAGAGGAAGAGGAAGAGAAAGAGAAAGTGGGAGAGTTACCCCGAAATTTCACATTCGACTTGGCTTTTTGCTCGAATGGACTCTCACGCGATAGATCGACTCCTCACTCAGTGGCGTGAGGCTTGTGAAATGCGAGGACGAAGGCGCGCGCGCGTGTAAGGACCCGGTCCTTACATTTCGAATACATTTGCTTGGCTTTGTGGAAAAGCTTCAGCTTCGTGGGCGAAATTTGCAGCGCGAGCTTCGACGAGATTCCCGCTGTGCATTGCTGCATCCACGCCGAGTAATTAAATGCAGAAGCCGGTGTAATTTCGGCTAGAGTTTAGATTTCGATACTACAAACTCACGAAACTAGTATCTATGTTCAACGACAATGTAAACGTGACATATTTACGTAATCGTCTATTCTACATAATCACAGCATCGCAAAAATAAAAGACAACAAAATATGCATTATTAACAAACATTTACGAAATTGTGTGATAGCGTGAAGTCCATTTTAAATCGTAAACAGCATTTGTGAAGGCGAATATGAGTAAAAAGTTATCAAATTGAATTAATCAGAGGTATTGTTAGATAGCCGAGAATTTAAATAATAGATAATTTTATTAAATTCTTATTTTCAAAATCTTATATGATTGCTTTGCATTCAAGATAGATCTAATTTTATGCATAATTACGATGTTTAACAAATATCTTAAATTCAAAAATAGGGAAAACCGGGGCTCATAGTAGATTCATTTTTCAGTTTCGAATTTTTACAGACAAAATTAAAAGACTTATCGAAAAAATGAATTCTACACAGTTACTATATACATATGACTATCTAATAATATTTTAATAAGGTAAAACTGATAACTAAATATGAAAAAAATGCATTTTTCTAATGCATTCCATCTGATTCAACTAGTTCCAGGACCGGGGTAAGATGATTAATGGTATAAGGTAATTAATACTAACATTATTAAAATGAAGGTTAATGTATATTTACATCTCAACAAAGTTTTCATAAAAATGTGTTTTAAACATAAATATGTTTATAAAACTTGTATAAAAATGTATTTTAAATGCAAAAAATACAAACATACTTAGAAAATAAAAAATGTATAACTTTGTACCTTGTTATTAGATAAATAACAATTTATCTAATTCGATTCGTTATTCTAGATGTTAGCTAGGATGCTAGCTTAATAGACATGTTTTATTTTTATTAAATTTAAGAAAAAAAAATTTTAAGAAAACATTTTATTATATAAAAATCATATCTGTATAAAATTATACATAACATATACACAATTATCCATGTAAGTGTTTCTTAATCCTTTTTTTTTGCAGATGATTGCAAAACGAGATCGATTAATGATATAAAATTTAATCCAGTAACAAGACGATGGTTTCGATCGTCTAATGTATCTACTTTATATGTATATGCTTCATGTGATCAAATAAAACAAAGTTAGATAATTTGCGTGTAGATAATTTTCGGAGAGTGTCAGTCTTTACTATAAAATAGAATAACGTTTTTTTTATTGTTTATCACTTTATGTACTGTAATCACATTACTGACTAGACTCTTAGATGTACTATATGTATATTGTATATATGCACATAAAATTTATAATAAATAAAAAATATTTTTTTAAATGATATATTTAAACAACATTGGAAGATTGAGATATAAAATCAATATTTAGTGTTTGAATAATTTATATATTCTATTTCAGAACTTACAATATATATTTTGTAACAGTACAATATGATATTCCAAAAAAAAAGGGTTATCCTAATTTTTACATTAATTTTAATAAGATTATTAGGTTTTAATAATAGTTTGTGTTTTCAATATTTTCCATAATTTTTCATATCATAATAGTAAATTCTCCGCTTTCGAAGATACTAATCATTAAATGTTTTGATTTTAAGTGTTTCGACTACACAGTATTATCATGTTAACACGTACTTAATGTAAGAAACGTTCAAACCGATAACAAAATTGTCAAAATATATTATAAACGTATGATAACTCGTCAAATAAACTAGAGGTCTCTGTGTAGTAAATATTTATTGTATTTCACATATCTTATCTTTCTTCTGTATTTTTCGGCGTATGCCTCATCTGACTCTTTTTTTCTATAGGATTGGATCTCTACAATTTTGAAAACTAATTGCTGCAAATAAAATAAAAATCGTCGAAGTTTGCTCTACTACACATGACGCAAAGCATGAGTTAGTCACATAAAGACTTTAAAATAGTTTACGAAATATTGTGAGCTGGTATTTACAATAATTTTTTCACAAGTATTATCAACTTGTGTAAGTAATAATTTCTCTCACTTATTATGAGAATATTTTTACATACATATTTGTAATATAAGAAAATATATCTAATAATATGTATAATGCCAACATCTAGAAAAAAGATTGCTTCGATTTAAAGAAATATTTCTTTGCTATACGGTTAAAAAAAATTTCTTGATTTAAATATTATTTTTTTAAATCAAATAAAATTTCTTTAAATCAAATAAATTTTAGTTTCGTTTCGTCGATCGTTATTTAATTTATCGTATTTTATTGTGCAGTTATGGAGTGCGGTAGCTCGCATTTAGTCTAACAGCTAAATGATAACTCGTCAAATAAACTAGAGGTCTCTGTGTAGTAAGTATTTAGTTCACGTTCGTTATCTTATCTTTCTTCTGTATTTTTATATACTTTGGTTATATACTACAGATTTTGCAATCTGGGAGACTTGCTTGCTGTAATCGATTACTTCGATTTACGATTTCTTGATTCGTAATAAAGAAATTATATTATATAAGACTCCTAAGATGTCTCGAATTATTTATCAAGAAATTTTATTATACTAAACTGCTGAAGATCGCTTGAATTAAGCAAAAACGTTCTGTATTTGTTACACATATGTAATATTGAGAAATATATATTAATATATATATTAATGCTCCAATTACTGCAAACTTAGGCTCTTAAATGCCAGTTTTTTTATTTGATATCATAAAACTTGATATCTCAACTTTATCATATTACGTTTTATTATATGTCTAGTGTTTGAACTATTAACATCGTTCTCATACTCGTTATGTAAGTTTTAATTCTTTTTAATAATATTTCTTAATAACTTTAATATTAACTAGTTTTTACTGTATGTCAACAAAATTAATTAAATTAATATTTAAATTTAAATTAATTAAATTAAACTAATTTTGTTCACATACAATAAAAAATTTTTAATTCAATAACGGAGTAGGTGATAATAGTATGTTTTTCCGATTCAACGTTACATGTTATAAGTGATTAAATTACCTTAAGACAAGACTTTCTGTCAAAATAATAAAATATTTTATTTGTATTCTATAACGTATCTGCAAATTTGATGTATAACTTTCCATTAAGATTGGACACAGTCATCATACAATCTTACTATAATTAATTGTTTTTGCGTCATTAATTTATGTAAATTGTAATTGCAATTGCTTGATAAAGTTTTGATTATATCACACACTACTATCTTATGTTCATATTGGCATTATAAATATCATTAGATTTAATCTCTTGAACCTATTATTATTACTTTTGTTTATAAGAGAATATATTGAACTTTTCATTAATAGAAAATTCTTATTGTTGTAAAAAATAAACGTATAGATATAAATAGAGTACAAAATAAAAGTACCGTTTAAAACACAATATCATATTTTGTTCTTAAAGTTAAAAGTCTCTATTTTCTGAAACTCTCATTTAAAATATTTTTTTAACAATTTACAAAAAACAAGTAGTTTTAAACAAAAAATGGTGCTTCTCGAAAATTTTATTAATTCTATTGTGTAATAGTTTTTTAGTAACAAATATATATACATTTGCTTGTTACCGTTATATTCCTTAATGCCTGACATTTCGATTTAAAAAAATGATTACAATACATTTATTTTATAAAAGTTATAAATAAAGTTTATTGAGTATACGCGATACTTATATGAATACCAGTGTCTTCATATATATATTTTATTATAGTCAATCATTTCGAAATATTTTAACGTTTCCGTACTTTTTGAAGACCCCGTATAATAGTAGTTGTTTCCGTAAGAAAACGTATAAAAAGGCATTTTAGGGTTAAATTTTCATTAAGATATCACAAAGTGTACATATAATATATCAGGTTTATTTTTACTTGTTCTATGTATCATCATCAATAATATGTTCAAGATTCCAAAATTGTAAAATTATTGAAATTCTATCCGAATACTTCTACATTTGTACTCTTTTACAATTTTTTCTAAATTTTATCTACACGTTTTATAATTGACGTATAATTATTTTTTTAGTGATAAATTCAATATTATCTGGATTTTGTAATAAAATTAAAATTTGATATATTCTTTGCGTGTTTTTTTTATCGTTTTCGAAGAATTATTGATGCAATTTGCTTTTTAAGCTGTAGGTGCAAGTAAGTGTTTCAATACAAATATGATGGCTATCAAATTTACTAACGGATCGTGGAGAAGCATTTCCCAAAACAAGTATGGTGCCAAATAAATATATTAAATCATAAATTATGTAATATATTTAACCTATCTCTTCTAAATACAAATATATTGTACCTAATCGTATCCTAAATTACTTAAATATCTATAGTTTCTTATCTTTAAAACACACTAGAGTATCAAAATCATCTTATATGTATATCCTATTTAATATATTATATAATAGTATTTGTTCAGCTAAATAAAAATAGACCATTTATTACAGATTATTAAGAAATATCATATGTATCAATACAATCGCCAGACCAAGATCCACGGTGGATCCAAAGGAAATTGAACACTTTTCTGTTCATAAGGACACATGGTGGGATGAGAAACACGGTCCAAGAATCCTTCATTTATACAATTCATTCAGAGTACAGTTTTTGAAAGATGGATTGATAAATGCTGGATTAAAAATACAAAACCCAGACTTTCCATTAGAAAAAATAAAAATTGTGGATGTTGGCTGTGGTGGAGGTATATTGGCTGAGGCTTTAGCTAGAGCGGGAGCGCGAGTAACCGGAATAGACGCATCGGAACAATTAATAAAAGTTGCTAAAGATCATGTAAAATTGAATCGCGATATATCAGAAAAAGTGAATTACATTCACACAACCCTAGAAGATTTTGCTAATAAAGAGAGCAAAAACAGCACATACGATGCTGTTATATTTTCTGAAGTTTTGGAGCATGTATCAGATCCACAACTATTTTTGAAGGTACAATATTATAATAAAAGATTTACTTAAATATATTTACTACATAAAAATTAAATGTTTCCCAAATATTGTGTACAGGAATGTGTGAAAATTGTGAAACCTGGAAAGTCGATTTTTCTAACGACGATAAATAGAACTTTAACATCTTGGTTGTCTACTATTATAGTATTTGAATACATTGCCAGATTTATACCTCGTGGTACTCATACATGGAATAAATTTGTTACTCCACATGAAGTTCAATGTATGTTAAAGAATTGTAAGTTTGATTCTTGTTAATTCTAAGAAAATATCAAAAAATAATTTGTTGCATAAAAATCATATCTATATACTTATATATTTGACAAGTCCGTAGTACTAATTATAAATATTTCTTAATCCTTTCTTTTTTTCAGATGGTTGTGAAACAAGATCGATTCGTGGTGCGAAATTCAGTCTAACACAGAAATGGTCTTGGTCAACAAGTCTATCTACTTTTTATTTACTACATGCAATCAAACAAAAAGAAACTGGCATGTAAATAGTCTTTGAAAACCAATTTGTATTCCATAAATATAAAATATTATTTTAATATTAAACATAAAAAATATAAGTTAAAATATGTCCTTATACAAATTTCACAGCACATAAAATTACATTTTTGATAGAAAGACTTTCGTTCTTTTGATAATTTTGCTAGTTATTCTATAAATATTTCATACATTTGCATTATTTTTCTACGTTGATAAACTTTCTTACTCATAAATAATACTTCTTGAGTATTTTATATACATACAAGATTATTTAAACTACTTGTTTGTTATTTAATGTATCCTGAACATAGAAATATATACATTAATCAATAGTTATTATTAACTGTGCAGAAGTAACTTATCTATGTTTCATTTTCCTTCCTTCACTTTGAAAAAATACTGAAAAGGGAAAAGATAACGTAGAGCAGCATATGTACGGAAACTTACATAGACGCACCTCTATCGTATAAATTATGTAAACACTTTACAACGAATCATCAGCACTACTGCATACTCTGTTAACAATTTTATAACTATCACGATAATTTTATGAATATTAATGTTAATGTTATAAATACCAGTTGCTGGAAAAATTATTCAATGTATATTTTATAATGCAGAGCGTTCTCATATAATCACATGTTTATATATAAATGTTCATAAACATATATAATTTATCATATTATGTATGTTCATACATATATTTATATATATTCATGTATGAAAAATTTCTTATACATGTAATTTAACTATTATTGCATATTTTTATTATTAAAATTCATTAAAACTAAAAAATTGTTGCATTATAGGTGCATTTAAAATAAAAAAAATACTCTCTAAATTCTTTTGAGTGAAATTTCGAAGGGAGTGGAAATACAGCTATGTATGGAACAGAATGAGATCGCTCAGGTAAAAAAAAGTTGATAGAGAACGATTGAGAACGATAGATTTTTATCAATTTGTATCGTTTTCTACAAGTTTATACTGTACATCATTTTCTATCGTTGACCTCGCAAGAGCATCACGATTGGTCGGATATAAATCGATATCCTATCATATTTTATCGGATTTTATAAGATTTGTACAAAATTCTTGTAAGATCTGATTCAAATTAATGAATTTACGAATCATATTCAAAATGATAGGATTTTTCTATCGTTCTCTATCAATGTTTTCACTAAGGCATAGCGAATGACAGGTTTCCTAACTTAACAAACTTTAGCGATTAATATTTCGATTCGCAAGGCAGAGCAATGCTTATTTTTGTTAAATTCGTTCGTTTCGTGCAAAAACGAAATGAGTTTTATCGAGATTGGACATGAGGGAACTAAACTTATAACATTTACCACTGAGGTAAATCTCTTTAGAGAAATGAAATATTGTCATTCTTTTTCGAGAAGTAAAACATTTTCACTCTTTTTCAAAACTGACTGTATTTTCACTCTTTTATAGTGAGATTTCATTTCAAGAAGTTTGAAAATAGATACTATCAGATTCCTCACTATATTAGTCATATACCATAGCTCTGTGTTGTGGTCAGACTACTGGTCCCATCCGTTCATTTAAAAAAAAAAATTAACATTATACGATAACAGAGACAGATAAACAAAAAAAAAATTTGTTAGACTTTATTAGGAACTACACTTACCATCTAAATGGAAATCAAATATCTCAGACAACTATATATGATTGTAGAACAAAAACTTTAAGAATAACAATACATACTTACTTACGTGTACGATTTTTTAAAATTGTAATTTCTAATACAAACGCGTCCGCCTCGAGATCTCACAGACTGAGCGGCAGTCACCGCTGCGTGTTCACTACTGAGAGTTTACGCATGCATCGTACGATTTGTTTATAACGTAGCCTTCTTCTTATCACTACAGTCCATTGACCTCGGTCTCCCCTATGTATTATACATGACAAATAACTGTACATGTATATTGTACAAAATGTAATTTAAATACAAATTTTTACAAAATATAAATGTAAATATATAAAGAAATCATTCTTGTTATTTTTTAAGCCATTAAAAAATTAAAGCTATCGATTTTCAATATAAAACAGTATAAATTTTAATTTATAAGATGTAGAATTGGTTCTTCCTAGTGCAATAATATTATTTTAGAATATAGTAATTATTATCAATTGTTAAACGTGAATTATCAAATATAATAGCAATACGAAGATTACTTAATTTCACCTATTGTCGATTATGTGGCTAAATGAATATAAACCGAAATGTTCGTAGGAGAGGCGTTCGATGTAAACAAAGACGGTTACGGTAATGTTCATTCGCGAGTGAATTTTCCGCAGTCAGTAACATGCACTTTCGTTCAAAATGCACACGCTCATCTCTGCACCGCAAATCACAGAATATTCCGAGGGTGTCGCGAAACGGGGATTGAAGAGACCAAGCTGAAGAGACTACCAGCAACATCACCCTCACTGTCACCCTCTCTCTAACTCCTCTCTTTTGCAGCTAGTGTTTGCGTTTACGCATCACGCTGTTAACACCCCGAAATACTAACGTAAGCAAGGGTGTGCAATCGCGAGCGTTGCACCCTTCTGCATTATGATATTGATCTCAATCATCTAACTCTCATCTAACGACTACTGAATGATGACGATACTACAATGTCGTCAAAGTAAGTATTGATTAAATTTGAAAAGAAGAATAAATGAAACGAGGAAAGAAGTTATTTGGAAAAATTTATATTAATACATAAATACAAAGCATGAAAGAAACATATTTGTTTTAATGCGAAAATTTATTCTAAATTAATTTTTTAAATTAAAAGGTTTAACAGAAATGTATATAGAAGAATTCTACTCAAATTTCTTTTTAATACACTGTTAAAGACAGATTAAAAGTAATCAAATTGTTTCTTATTAT
Organism: Trachymyrmex septentrionalis; assembly: GCF_001594115.1. Classification (NCBI taxonomy): domain Eukaryota; kingdom Metazoa; phylum Arthropoda; class Insecta; order Hymenoptera; family Formicidae; genus Trachymyrmex; species Trachymyrmex septentrionalis. The sequence goes on along the minus strand of NW_017305735.1, from coordinate 324,212 downwards.
CTTAAGTTTAAAAACAAACACAAATTTAAAAATTAACAGCGTCATCGATATTTTCAGTCATCTTCTTTCTGATACTAAATATAGCATCGACATTTTATTTTATAACCATATTTATAATATATTTAATTAGTATGATAGAGCAACACGAAATAGACTTTTGTTTATGTATAATAAAATGTTAGAATGTATGATGTCGAGACGAAGTATCGATATCTTGCCCACCCCAGCGTACTGCTGCCCAGCCCCATCTTTGTCTTCTATCGAGGACCAGCGTCGTCTGGATTCTGGTAGGAGACGCATCATTTGAATACGAAATTCGAATACGCTGACGAACCACGCATACATCAGTCTACGTCTGTTTGAACTGGCCCCTGTATGGTAATGGGCCCGGCACGGCGCACTAGAAGCGCATCGACTCAACTCGATGCGTAAGCCGGATCGGAGTCACTCCGGTCGGCCGTTTCGCCTCGGGATGCTTCCGCTCGAAGGGTTTTAATATTAAACCCTCGACTCTCGCATCCCCAGTCCCGATTACGTTCGAGCGAGATGGGAACACGGGAGCGTCAATGCGATGTATTTGCGGAGAGTATTTCATCGGTGCATGTACCTCTTTTTTTTTTTACAAAAGTGTAACTGTGTATGTTTTTACGTAATATATGTACATCTTTGCTTATCGAGTCTAGTATATTATGGATAAAGATACAATCTATCAAATTACTATTTATGTAATAATGATAGTTACATGCATGGATGGAAGGGAAAATGAAAGACCAAGTGAATTGCATTTACATCTGATATTCACTGCGATATTAACCCTCTGGAACTAACAGCAAGTCTATTGGACCCAATTATATTCCTTATCAGTTATATTCCCTCTCGTGCTGACTCTCATTAGACTCTCATTCTCTTGAATGTCTTTGTTACAATATTATTATTTTATATTCCTTATGTCATATCTGCAAATATGAATTATTGTTATTAAAATAAATTTAATATTTGTTCTTTTTTATATACCTAAAATTATGTCATTTTAGTTCATTAAAAATAATGATACTTTTTAGTCAAAATAAATTAAATAAATTCACAGAAGCAGCGTTATATTAACAATACTGCAGACCTTCATATCAACTCTACAAGATTAATTCCATCAATGTCAGATTGCTTTAATACATTTTTTTTAAAGCACAAGACATTTTCTGTAAGTTTTGAATGGCCTATTGTTCTACTTCGCTGAAAACTTCCTTCCTTTCCTACTTCAACGGATCAAAGTCAACCAACCTCGAAAAACATCCGTAAAAGAACCCTGTTGCTGTAGTGCGCGTAATGCAGAATGTTTGTCGCGGCGTTTCGGTCTAGGGGGGAGGAAGGGAGAAGGGGACAGTTCCGAAACGCGCTGGGATACGGCGGGGCGCGTCAACTGCGGAAGTTACTTTTCGGAAGTCGTTCCGGTTCACATAACGAACGCCCGTCGAGGTCAGCCACGGTAACTAACAGAAAACTATCTCGCTGTCTCCTTCCTCTCTTTCGCGCCCCAGGCCCGAAGGAAGCCCTGTAAACTTAGTTGAGAACTTGCCACCGCGTTCTTCAACCCCCTTCGATCCTCGAGCCACTCCTCACCCCTCTCTATTCTTCTTAAACCCCCTTTACACTAGAGACGGCACGAGCCCAGCGAACGGTGGCTCGCGTTAAACTTTATCTCCGTACGAGCGGGAGTTTTAAAGTTCACTTTATTAAAGACCCCCGCGACTACTCGAGGAACCGGAGGTTCGTCGGATGGAGCGAGAAAGAAGGATGCAGGGAAGAAAGCGAGGGGTGAGCGGAAAGGACGAGAATCGCTTCCCTGCGGTTCCGCTACGACTCTCCTGACGTATATGTTCGTTGCGGAATTAAAAGCTCGTAGAGTTCCCGTGCATCCGTCTCGGGCTTTATTAATGGGCTCGATGTCGGCTTGTAAACAGAGAGTAAGAAGGGCGGAAGCTGTTGGGGGGGGGGTGGCGAGAGCCGGGGTGAGAAAGTCTCCGCGGAAATGGAGTAGGTGCCTGCGGTATATCCGGAGTGCACCAAGTTGGATGAGACGCGTGGAAAGCGCGGGGATATTGATGGAGACTGTTGGGCGCCGCTTGGAATTTGAATGGCAGTTGATTAAAAGCCCCTGTCTAACTCGCACGTCAGTGAGGCGTCAGTTTCGTGTCAGTGCGCGGTCCAGCTGGTTCTGCTGATAGTCCTATTAAAGCTCAGTCAAGCCAATGGCGCCTATTAGTCCATTAGAAATTCGATACGCAAGGAGAAAAGAGTAACGTAATAACAGTGGCACATAAGATAAATTTGAGACAGTAATTTATGTTTGTCTCAAGCTTTTATATGATAATGAATTCTGATGGTGAATTATCGAAATATGATGGTAAAAGATTTTTTTTTAGCTATATTTAACCTTCCGGAGTTGATGTCTATTTAGATTCACTCAATTATATCCCTCCGACGATAGATTTATTGGACTCACTCAATATATATTTATTGTAAATCTTTTTAATAAAATGTTAAACAATTCAATTTTTATATTACATTTACAAATTTGAATTATAAAATGAAAATATACTTATAAAAATACTTGTATAAATGTATCAAAGTATACTATTATTTTTTCAGTAAGTTATATCATTTTTCTAAAATTAAATTGCGTTTTTTAATCAACGTAAAGTAAGTGTTACAGATTTTGGCGTTATTTACGGAAGGTTAAAAGGTGACATTAGGAGGGTTAAAAAGATGCCTTATTTTGCCTCAAATTTTTTTGCGAACATTATTAATATTATTTTACAGGGTTTTGAGCAATATTTTGCACATAAATTAGGGAGTGTTACATGTAATTTGTATTGTATATTCATCGATATAAGGAAGACCAACACTTATATCGATAGGAGACGAGATGGCTCCTTGTACTTCTTAAAGCACCAGGGATTAATTCCAATAATAGAATGCACCTGATGGATAAAGGGAGCAAAAATCTCCCGGAAGGGCAGAAGATATAATGCGGGGAAGAGCAAATCGCGTAGGCGAGAGTCGGTTATCCGTATTTCGAGTCATTGGACCGTACATCGGGGTGCCGTTCGAGTTCATTACGGTAATCTGCCCTTCCTGAGTAACGCATCGATGAAAATGTACAATATAATCATATCTGGCTCGACCTAGCGATATCTGAGATACATGATACAATTCTGTCAATTGAGCCAAGATAATTATCTACGTTGAGATGATCACGATAGTTGCGCATCAGCGATCTCGCGAAGTATCAAAGTTTTACCTTTCGTATTTCAGAAATATAATGATGGAAATGAGAAAAGTAAGAGTTTAGTTTTAATATACTAAAAACACATAATAATAAAAATTGTCCACTTTCTACATCAATCAAAAGCTTACGCGGGATAATATAAGTTTGAATTTTTAATAAGAAATTTAAAACCAATTTTATATAAAATGCAATTAAATAATCTTGAATTCTCTCTCTTTCTCTCCAAGTAATACTTAACATTTCAATTTGCATAAAAATATAATACGGGTATAAAGATATCTCATAGGAAAAGGAGTACATATTTAAAAATGGGATTCGTAAATGAAATAAATGATGAAGAAAAATAACTTAAAAATGTGCAACAATTTTCACGACATCTACGCTTCGGTTATAACTCGTATATTACGTGTTAAGCTCGATCCGAGAAACGACGGAATTCCACTTGGTCAGAAAGTCGAAAGATGTGCGCCAAACTGTGGGCATCCTTCGTCGAGGCGCGGGAGAAAACGGGGTGCTAATGCATATCGATGAAATATCGATGCGCATCTATAAAGTGAGCGCCGTGCTCGCTGAGGAAATAGCGTGACGGTCAATTTCTCTAGAGGTTAAATTCACGTGTACGTATATAGAGCCCGGTACGTGGGATCTGACCGGATGCGCGCGAGGGTTCGCACGTGTTTCAGGAAAAGGTATGATTCGACACGCGTGTCTGAATTCCGTGATAAGCAAGCGGCATCGGGCATGATCAAAGGGAGCGACCTGCTTTCGATTTCTTTGTAACGACGTTTCTCTTTGAAATAATTAAATGTTGCTAAGAAATATAAGAGTGAAATAATTATACGCGATGTATAAAAACTGTAATATACGACACAATCGGACAAAGTAGAGAAAGTATAGGGTTGAAAGATTTAATTTGCTGAAAATTTTCAACTAGCAATTCTAACATTATTGTACGTACATTATAAACATTGATTATAACGTTACAATAGCGTTAGTCAGTAGTATAATAACGTATTATATACCGCGTGTTTGAAATTTCCCATAAGTGTCGTTTAAACAAAAGGTGTACCACAGTGACAGAGAAGAGTAGAAAAAATTTATTACCAACTCCTAAGAATAATGCTGTATTTTCTGATAGCAGCCGTAATCTACGTAGAATGGTGAAGAAATGTTCAACGAGAGATCTCAATCGAAATTGCAACGCTTTGAGAGTGTCGTATCGCTCCGACAACAAGTATATTGCTTCCGTCTACAAGACGGATATTGAGTTGATCTTTTTCTTTTCTTTCTTTTTTTTTTTTTTCAACAAAAGAACAACTTATTGCGCGTATCTATAACAGAGTTTTACGTGCGCGAGAGAGTTCCTAAACAAAAATCCGCTCTGATATTATTCCTCACTATGTAAAAAAGGCGATGCTTAGGTCCCCGCTTTATGTCGCATACCTTTCTATTTTTATGCCGCCGCTATAACACCGACCGCCCTTTTCCACCCTTTCCGCGAACTTATCCGACTTACTTCCGTGTAGACGTTCGCGCTTTATGGATATCCATTTAAGTTTTGCAGCTAGCAGCGTGCGACATGTACGCGTATACGACGATCAGTATAAAAAAGCTATTGCAGAGTTAATAAAATATTCGTACGATGAATGTGGTTCTTACATCTGCCTTTTATCATGTTGAATAGTGAGAATATGAGTGAAGTTTGATAAAAGTAGGAAAAGGCAGTTAAAATGACGTCACATAACGAAAAATATAAAAAGATGTAACAAGACTCGCGTCGAAAAGTTAAAACTTTTATCCTTATATATTTGATTACATTAAGAAAAAAATTTTTACTTACAAAGTATAAGTTAATTATAGTGACAAAGTATTATATAATCTATAAATTGATATTATTTGTTTCGAAAATAAAGCTGAAATGTATTAAAGATAGAGAAAAAGAGAGAGAGAGAAAGAGAAAGGCAAAAATCAAGGAGCATGTTGTGTAAGTATATAAACATGCCTTATTTACGTACATATGTATGTTTAATATCACATAAGCAGTTATATAAAATCGATCGGCTGAAAATACTATGAGAAATGCGAGTTGGATGCTTCAGTCCTTAAAGTATCACTTCAGGACTGGAAACAATACTACATGATCCGGGGCGCAATCGCCGCACGGGAACGAGCAGATCTACCGCACGTAAATCATCCGGAAGGCTGCGTTTTCCTGAATTGGCCCCGCATACACCCGGTAGATCCCATCGTTTGAATATGTGTTTAATGTTCCCGTCTATTGTTAGCACAAACGAGCGTTGCGGACAACACAATGGCTGGAACTTCACTCTGCGAACTTCGCGTTCCTAAAAGCGTATATACTCGCAGACGTTATAATAATTGGAGTTATGCGCCCCGAAGGAGAATTAATGGCGTTGGAATGTGGAAACACGATATTACGATACTGTAGGAATTTTACCGAATTTTTTCTCGCCGGAATTTAGGGCACTTTATTCGAACAATTTCGTTTTAATGAATATTGTTACATGAAATGCTATTACAATCATAATTATATAAGATGGTATCGATTAATGTGTACAATAATAAAATTAATTTAATTATAGATTATATAACATCTATGATTTGTGGTCATGAATCTTTATTCCCTTTTGTGATATTTACATAAAAAGAATGATTTTATTGAAGTATTTAAAAATTTAATCAAAATTGAAAAAATTTTACGGGACCATCAAAATAATTATATAAAATGTTTAAATATAATAATAATAATAATGCAAAAAAAAAATGTTATACCAACTAAACTACAACTAAACTGTAACAACTAATTTAAACATTATTTTTACAGCCTAGCAAAACTATTTTCAGATCTGTATCCGATCAAATTTTTAAATACTTCAATAAAACTATTCTTGCATTATTCTTGCGTTTATAAATTTTTCATTGATTTTTTTATTTTAAATTAAATACAGTTTATCGCGTGCGTGCATTATGCAGGTAATAAGCAGTAGATACTTTGTTGTACTAGTTTTAACAAAGTATATTTGACCGTATTTCTTGAAATACGAAGAATCTAAAAAAATTGCGACACGAGAACGGTCATTGTCGTATCTGGCGCGTATGTCACTCGCTTAAATCATTCGCATGCGGCAATCGCAGACCACGCTTACGAACTTTCGTTCACACGCTACGTGGTACTCACGAGTTCGTGTCGCTTACGAATTTTCACCGGCACGCGCGAGACGCAAGTGAAAAATAATAAAACATGCACGCGCGATTACGAAGTGTTCGTGCACATAGAACTTTCCGTCGCGCTTGCGACTTTCGAGCATCCGGCGGTTCCCACGATGTCACCGAATGTACACTCACTTGAATCTATTGTCGGAGCAGGAAACGTACAGCATGCTACTAGAGGAACTTTGCAAAGCCGAAAGAATCTATGTCCATACCGGGGTTAAATGATTGCGCCTATATCCCATTCACCTTTGTCCTTTTAGAATCGATTACCTCTTTTTTAATTTTGCACTCTAATTAGAGATAAGATAAATAGCATCTAATCTTCTTTATTATAACTTTTGTGCCTGACAAGAAATAAATTTGTAGACATGAATAAAAAATAAATATTTGCTAAAATATTATAATCCAAACAATAAAGTTTAATAACGATTAATACAATAAGTCGTAGAAAGGTTAACGTAAATTTTCCAAAGTTGCGATAAATTATTTTCTAAATGAAATAAATATTATAAATAAATAAATTAAATTTGGAATTAAATTTTTCTTCTCTACGTTGCTAAATATAGTTTTGGCCAAAAAAATTAAGCATCTATATTTTTTGTATTTATCTGGAAATTTTTTACCTATGTTATTATCTCTTGATTAGTGATATTATGCATAAGTTTAAAGATGCTTGAAACAAAGAAATTTACAGAAAAATTCTATTAATTAATTTTTGAGTAAAACTTTATACAATAATTAATAAGATGCCTAGTATTTTTGGCCATCAAGATTGCATTTCAGTATCTTTTGTATAAAATAGAGGATTAAGTGTTTAATTTCTTTAGAAATAATATTTTGATTCGTATTATTTATTTTGCCGCTGGGACATATTTTTCTCGCGTACCTTCGCGATCATAACTTTACACGCTATCTTCGTATATTTCAACTGAGCAACATCTCGCGCATTTCTCTCCGCCGCGAAAAACCTATCTCTGTATAAAAACAGTATGATAAAACGTCTCGCGGACGAAGAAACAGCCGGAGAGAAAAGCGGTACGGAATTGCGTCGAAATCTCGGGTCGTCTCGCAGGAAAATATGGTAAAGCGGATCGGCGAAGAAACAAAATATAGTGAAATGATAACGCACAGAATCGATCATGCTACTCCGAGTACGTTTGTTGTCACCAAACGATAGAATCACGAGCTAAATTATTATCGGCGAATATTGAAATGACCGCGATGTAACAATATTATATGCTTGCACATCGACGCGGCCATAAATATTTATCGACAATTTTGAGTTGTTCAATTAATTATTTATACGCCATGGCACGATGATTAATTCATGCTGGCGAAAGAGGAGCAATGTCTCTAGCAACTTGGACCGAAAAGCCTTATGTAACTTGTAAGTGACATCACGATTTTGAATACCAATAAATCTAGATATTGTAGTTATGCTGTCTTGAATGTTTCATATTACCGATGTTATACATACAAATATATTGAGCAATTAGAATTAAGCAATTAGAATTTAATCAAGTTAGAATTGAAGTATTTTTTCAGCTCTTTTATATTATAGTATCGATGATTTGTAAATTTTAAATGTTATTTTAAAACGAAAGAAGAAGTAAATAAATGTAAAATGTCGCAAATAAAATTAATTATACACAAAAAAAATGCAAATAAATTATATGCAATACAAAGTATCGCGAATCTAATTGACTGCATTTTACTTTCGAGAAAGAGAGATAAAATTTTTTGTTATTCATACGTTTCTACAGTGCTTCTTTAAGTGCAGTGAAACTACAAAAGCAAACTTTAAATTCATAACTTCGAATATAAATATTATATGTTCTGACAGTTTAACAAAACAATTTATTCACTTATATGATTAAAAATGTAATAGACACCAAAAATAACACGGAAAAAGATGTTCTCTTAAAATTTAAAAACCCTGAAAATATGATATTTGCGATACAATACAATATTTAAAAGATTTTTACCGTGCACTTCAGTAAAATTAATGAAACTTATTTTATATTTTATTGTAGTTTTATTAATGAATGAGAAAGATCTACATAAAATTCTTCAAAATACAATGATACGCCACAGCTATTTAAGAGAAAATTCTTTCAGTAAATTAAAAAGTAATGAATATTGAATATATATTATAATTTCAATAATAAGTTAACTTACTTTCAATTTTTATGAATTTTTATCGCTTTTTGCAAATCTGTGATAATTGGTTTTTCAAAATTTTTACGTTAATAATATCACAATTCATTTTTCTTTCCTGAAGACGATTTTATAAAGCATCCCAACCAGAAATGGCCATTTGGGAGAGGGTCATTCCGATAAAAATCCCCGCGAGCCAATAAAACGAAATTAGCAAACGACGCGCACCGTCGCCGTCGTCATTCGCGGCCGGGCTATATTTTAATTTATCTCCGTTGTCCACCGTTGTAGATTACAAGCGGAGGAAACCTCGCGGGCCGGTTAATGGCCCAACAGTCTCGTGGAGCAGCGCAAGTCTCAGAGCTCGTAAGAGGAAGAGAGAAAGAGGAGAGAGAGGTGGGGAGGGAGGGGGGGAGAGAGAGAGAGAGAAACCACAGGAGAAAGGGGTGGACGACCCCCGCGTGTGTGAAAGTATGTTCGGCTTTAACGATCAACAACGGGGACGTGGGTGTATATTAGCTGCAAGGAAGAGGCAAAAGGAGTGAAGAGACGCGGAGGAGAAGGAGAAGGATGAAAAAAAAAAAGGAGCGAGACAGGCAAATAACGCCGGGCGCAAAAAGGCAAGAGGCAAGAACTGCGCCGAGTGATCTCTCGGAGGCCCCCAGAGGGAGCGAGCCACGGGAACCACCCATGGTGTCCGTTATTGGAGGACATTAAGTCATTATTGATTACCCCTTCGCGTACGGGCATCCACCGTGCACGGAAAAGCGAAGAAAACGAACCGGGAGAGAAGTTACCAGTGCAAGCTGTCCGTTCTCTCGCAGCTTTTCTGTATACCTCTCTTTCTCTCTTCCTCCCTCTTCTGCCTCTTTCTCTCCCTCGTATCTGTATCCGTCGACTCACCTAAAGGATATTGCAATAATTTGTTATTTTTCACTACTGACCATGCCTCTTCCGTCATAAGTCACTCTCAGAGCAAACCCGTAATGAATCACCGAAAGTAAATATTCCTTACGGCCCATCGTGCTCAACGTCGCGTTGCTCGTCTTATGCTTATGGTCGTCTTAGGGAGTCTGGACGAGGAGGAGGGCTATTCCGCAACAAGAATAAACATGAGAACATCAGTGCACCGGTGAGTCTTAGATCGATGATTTGATTTGTGTTGTACATAGAATACTGCATTTGTTTCGCTTGTATTGTTGTAAGCCTAATTGCAATCCTATGTCATCCTATGTGCCTATATACATTTACTTCTAAAACAAAGCGCTTTAGAGGTTCGATGATGCTTTCGATTAAGAATCAATATTTTTATTTCAAGTTACAATGCTCCAGCTTTAATTTAAACTCTTTTCGAAGTGTTTAGTATGTTGGATTTATTAACTATGAATTTTTAAAGATGGTAAAAAATGCATTTTTTGCGAATCTTAATCTCATTTCTCTCAAAAATTTAATGTTATAGAACATTTTCGCTTGCGGTTTCGGATTCAGTGCGTCAAAGACTAAGAAATTACTTCTTTTCCAAATCACAGGAAAAAAAATTAGAATTTGAAATTCTGCAATTATAAAATTTTATACATTTTAACAAGAAATTCGATATGAACTGTCACAATGTTTTTTACGTTGAACACTAAACTATCTACTTTGACATAATTCTATAGATATTTTTTATTTATACGAATGAAACATATCCTAATTTATTGCTGGATTTTAAAGTACAGTAATTAAGTAAATATAAACAGCCTTCAAACGATTAATATTAGTGCATATAATATTATTGATCATTTAGAGATTATATTAAGTCTATAGATGTATTGTTTTGAATTGTTTAAAGGAAGAGCATCAGTAATATTATATAAAATATTTGTATCAATCTTAAACGTCTAAGAACCGCTTACTAAGACAAATTTCAAATTTTCTCCATTTGCCTAAAAAATGTCTTGTTACATTGTAAAGTGATTGAAGTAACAATATAATTAATAAATTTAAAGATTCATTCATTATTCACAATTCAATACCATAAAAAAATTTACGAAAAGAATATCTAAATCTATATTATTAAATCCTTTTCACTTTTTTGTACATTATAATAAATTACAAAAAAATACGTTTATTCGCCTTATAGTCATCTTCGCAAGACCACCTGTATCGTTTGCGCACGCACATCATGTACACGTGGAGAATGCATTCTGCTTGAACGTACGCGTGCTAATGCACGGACATGCGTGAACGAAGATAGTCGGACCGTGGAAGTGACACGTCCTAGTTAAAACCCTCGTAAACCCGGCATTACGGAGTCGGTGTCGCGGCGGCGCTGTGCCAGCCGTATTAATTAAAGCCTATCAATTCGAGGTGATTGCCGCTATCCTAACCGGAGAACTGACGCGGAATATCTCGCTAAGCCTGGTACACACGTCCCCATCGTGACGCCAATGATGTAGCATCCATCGCAAAGTACGTGACGATACACGGTTGCGTGCAGAAATTTCTGTGTGAACATTAATCCCTGTACAGGATGCTTCCGAAGTCGAATCATCTCGACAGTTGAACTTCTTGTCTTGTGAAGCAATCATTCCTTGTCTTGTGAACTGTATTTGATACCCAATAAGAAGAAGTATCTTCTTATCTCTTGTCGCTTTCAAGCATGCATTATTATGTTAGTGACTCTTTCTTAAATGACTTCGAAATTATTATAATAAATACAAGGGATTCAGTTTCGTTTTATACGTTTTATGTGTATATTTATTTTACATAACTTCTAGAACAGGAAGGTTCCTTAAACGCGTTCAGACTGATCAAAAGTAACGCGCGTAGGAGGGTTTGGTTTTGTTTATACAAAGACTGTCAAAATATCTCAGTCTCTACATGGTCAATCCAGGATCGGCAGGCAGCTATATTCTACACCCTTGGTATGATATTCGCTCGACGCGATGTTGTTGCTTGTTCTTCCTGTTCTACCTCTCTCGCGCCCGGTTCTTGAAGGGCCCCGGTAACCTCGAGGCTATTAGGGCGGTCCAAGTATTTGAACCTCACACCTCGATCCCTCGGCCAGGAGAAAGGCACCTGCTCTTTTGGGACTGGGCGGTTCGTAATTACCTACCCTATGCTTCGCCCACCGGGCCCCGCGCGTAGATGTAATCAAAACGAATGATTTGAAAACTCAATTACCCTCATTACGTCTATTAAAGTGTCTATCCGACGCGGCTGTTCCTTCACTCTTCGCTTCTCTTCGTTCACCGTGACACGAAGGACTTCCCGATCAGTTTTACAAAACTCACAGCGCTGACTGTTTCCTCCCCCCCACCCCCCCCACTCCATATATTCTCTTTGTATTCACAGTCGTTTTTTATGATACTCGAGTTTTCTAATCGTATACATGTATTGAAGCTGATCAAGTTAAATGGAAAGATCTTTTCCATTAGTAATTAATAAATTATTCATTCAATTAATAAATTAAATAAACGTTATTACAACTTATTGTATTATTTTAAACTATATATCAAATCCAGAGTGACATAGAAATAGCGATGAATAGTTAGATTGGGTGAATAAGTTGATTGTGGCTAATCAAATGTGCACGCGTACTTAACAAATACTAAAACTCGATTTTTTCGAAAATGAAAAAAAATTTGTTCTATATCTTTTTTACTTACTTTTAGAAAATAAGAAATCGCCTCCTTCTCGATTATATCATAATTTATGGAACACCCTGTACACGCATAATATTTAAAATATATAAAGTATACATTCAGAGTATACGATATTATGAATTTGTGCACAACGTGTGTGAAGACAACGTATACAAATACGCACATCTTCATTGTACGTACAATCTTCAATTTATTTAATCGAACAGATATCTCTGCGTCTAAAATTTGTCAAGTTTCTTTTTTTTTTCGTATGATAATAGCCCGGTGCTTTTAGCCGCAGACTATGTAATAAACAGTAGTTTCTTCCTTTTTCTCTTCCCAACCATCTTCTTCTTCGTCTTCTCGCGCGCGCGAGAAGCGCGTTCTTGTGAGAAAGGAAGATGCAAGGTAAGCGAAGGGGGTTGCATCCCGCCCTGCTGTGCAGCGCTAATTGTCACGTGCATCTCGCTCGTCATCTGTATCTGTCTCCCAAGAGAATCAAACACGCGCTCGTAAACACAGCCCTTGCCTCTCGAGGGCACGATTTTGATTGATTCGCGCGTTGCGCCTCACGCCTCGCGGTGAGCTCTTAATCGTTATTATAATTCTCGCATTTGCATCTTTGCACGACCCCGAGCCCGGATATGCAGGAAACGCTATCGGCGATTATAATCGAATTTGTCATTCATCGAGAGAGCAAAGACTTGCTTGGAATTATCATTACGACGAACTCATTTCGTTCGGACTCATTTCATTGCTGTGTCAGACTCTTCGATATTAAAATACTTATATTATAGGTGCAAAAGAAGGGGACAATTTCTTCTAAAGAAAATATTATGAAAATTATTATAAAAAAAAAATGTTCGTGAAATCTCTCCAATATAGTAAAAACGTGACATTATGATTATCAAATGAAATTAAGTTCATAAACCCTTCGATTTAGTTAAAGACAAACTTATTATTCAAATTTAAGACGAAAGTTAGTATAAGTTTCAAAGTATTAAGGTATATTGAATTGTAAGATATTGTAAGGTGACGTATTGTACGTGTAGGTTGACGACAGTATATAATTGTAAGATAATATGTTAACTTATAAGATCGAAATTAGCATCCACCGTTATGTTTGGAATTTAAAAGTTAACATACAACCCACATATTTGTGAATACCGGTATCTTATAGATTTAGTCGTAATTATCTATTCTATTGTCACCAAGACATGCACGTTCTTGAGATTTTCTTTGGAGTAAAACCCTAAACTCGCACATTACATGGCAAGATATTTTAATTTAACTTTACAAATAGAACCTTGTCAAAGTCAAGAAACGACTGTTCTGAATGTCTTCTTGTCACTTAAATAGAAACTGCCACTATCACGAAACCTGCTGAAGAAATTTTGCACAATATAATTTCGCACGTAATAATCGCACGAACTTGTCTCGCTTCTTGTGCTATATTTATTCGTGAGCGATCGCTTGGATTTATAATGAGTGATTCAATGTGGTCACGCAGTAGTCTCCCGCAGTAGTCTGACGGCTAACAGATCCTGCAATCGGCGCAAGAAACATAAGAAATCGTAATTAGCCGTCTGGTTATTACGGCACGTCGCGGTATTAAGACATTTCTATCGCAATTATCCCTCAACGCCATTCTCGACCGGAGAGATCTCGCGTGCTAGCATAAAACTAATTAGCCCGTCGCTAATTAGAACTGGCGTTTTTTTCGGTGGTATTCGGCTTTTTGCCGACGTTGTATTGCACGGGAAATAGTTTGTGCCGTTTCACTAGATAATAATAACCGAAACTAGCAGACGCGATCTTCGCTGAGCTTGTGATTTTAACACTAATTTAGTTTTAACGAAACAACTAATTTTAATTTTATCGCTCTTCCTTTATTCCACGCGCCTTCCTTTTTTATTTAATTATTTGAGATTTATTCTCTTATTGCACACATTTTCTTACTATAAACACTATAGTAGTAATTGTCATTAACGATACTGATTAAATGTTGAGGATATTCGGTTAATATTGTGCTAATAATTGTACAATCTAGAGCAGATATATTATGTTTTCATTAATTTGAGAGAGAGAGAGAGAGAGAGAAATCTTTTAATTTAAATAAATTATGTGTATTGATTTATAATTATTAAATCTAACTCATTAATGGTTAAATAAATCGCTAAATCACTAACGCAGTAAACGATGTAAATACTAAAAAATATAGACAACTCCAAACAACATGGCCAACTTTCCGCATATTCGTTATAAATATTGACCTACACTTTTGCAGATAATTATGTCATATGTGTGTGTAAACGTGTATAATATTTGCTATAATGTTGACATATATTGGCTATATCATCTGCCTCAAGTTTATATATCAAGGCATTGCTTAGATCGAAATTAATTTCGATCTAAAAATTTGTTAATCAAAAATTTTCAAATTATATTAACTACATATACGAAACTGTGTAGTATTATTTTCGTGCTAATATAACGCAAAAATCTTAAAATATCTAGGAAAGAAATTAATTCGACAGCGAAAGTATTCAAAAGATGCTTACGATTCTAAGAACGCGGTTGAAAAATGTTTTTCTTCAGTATTTTGTTCCCAAATGTATTTTTTTAAACATAATAAGATTGACTATTTGCGGTTTTGCGTATGAAACTGGCAAGAGAATTACCTGCTCAGTTTTTATTGTCTTCGTAAAATTCCTCAAGCGGAATACGTGTGCGTGAATTTTTTTACATATGTATACGCATACGCGTGTGATATTTTATGACGTTACACCGTGAAACTTCGCAAAATCGTTTTCACAACTCAGGCGATCGCATATCCGCGATTCGCACCGTTGTCGATTGATCTTCCTTGCTCGAAAAGGTCGCAGTCGAACACGATTCTAAGTTCTCAAGACTTGTAAAGCCAATTCCCCCAGAGTATTCCAAAGTTTTCCTGACATCATAACTAAAAATTAGTCCTTACATTTTCCACGCGTAACTTTCTCTTTCTGATCTTTCCATTATGTACCTCAGTTTTAACTTTCTTCTCCCATTCCCGTACTTTTTATTGTTGTTCATAATTGAATAACTTTAGTAAGCTATTCTTACATTTTTAAGTTGTTGCGATGCGAAAACATCCCGATAAAGATCATTTTGTGAATATTTTACGAAACAATTGGAAACATCCTTGAAGATATCTGAAATATATTTCTTGAGCACACGAATGCGTTCCGAGTACATTTTAGGGTTACCTTTCTTTTCGTTATATGTTTCAAATTATAATTTCGAATTATCTTTATTTTCGAGACATAATAAAGTACTTGAAAGTTTTTATTTCCATCTGGGAGAGAGGAACGTTTTTTCTCGCATCGATTCTGAGGATCTGATAGTGGCGAACGCCGCGATAAAAGAGCGTACGTGAAAACGGTAGTTCGTGAAAATCAGCAGCACCCGGGCCTCCTGTACTCACGCGAACCTTCACGCTGCGATCTTTACGCCGTCTTTACGTATATATCCTCGTAATTCGTTTGGCGCTGTGCAGCGCGCCGTTCGACTATATCGCGCTCGTTAAAGCGCTCGAAAATGCTCTTAACACCTGCAGCACGTCACACATTACGGAGTTGCATTAAATCTAGCTTGGCGCGACGTTAATGCTCGGGAGCCCTGAACAGAAAAAGAGAGAAAGAAAGAAAATGGTGAGAGGAGAGGGGAAAAAAAGAGAGGAAGAAGGGAGAGGGAGAACCGATTAAGCAAGCAACCACCTTGATCACTTCAGTGCCACCCCTACAAGATCGTTCATGCGACGCGAGATGCGAGACGCCGAAGGACGCTGATCGCTCACGTGCATCGAAATATACACGTCAGACGAGACAATGAATTGTGACTATTTTTTAATGCTCGATTAAGCCTCGTTTTTGCGTGCGTGTGTTTGTATATGTGTGTGTCATATCGCGTTTATCACCACGCCGTCAAGCGCGGTTATGAGCGACGGATTAGAAGGGTCGCGTGAATTGGGATTAGAAACGATCATAAATTGGGTAGAATAATTCGAGAGCGATTGGAGTGAACGATCGAGGTTGCGACGTACAATGCAAAACAGAATTTATGGAAAGTATGGTGTGCTCGATGAATACAAAAATTTGTAGTTGAGTTACAAATTGTATTTATTCAAAATTTCCACGTTAAAGAAACATGTATTCGTACATTTATTCAAAATTGTGAATTTTCAAAAATATTTATTTTTGAAAAAAATATGAATACTTTACGAGTATTCATATTCATTTGAAGTATTCAAACAAAATATAAATTAAGAAATAACCTCTGTCCCTTAATTATAACTTTGATGATTTTAAGTGATTAGATAACTTATTGTTAAATCTTGTCCACATAAAATCTGTAATCTTTAGTTAGATGTGGAAAGAAAATACAATCATGGTAGAAAATTGGGGAATTTAGAATATTCTGAGTATGTTAGAAGTGTCATACGATTCGACGACTGTACAAATATTGAACCCTCCATCTCTACAATCATATACTTATTCTCTTCGTACTCTTTACAGCTCAAGTTTTAGGCTTCAACTCTGTTCTAGGCTTTCAAAAAATATGAAAAAATTCCGGGTTATTTTTCAATATCTTGATTACATTATCAAATAGATTTTGACAAGATATTTTAAGAGGAACCAGACTTCCGCCCTTTATTTCCGAGAAATTTCAGTGTAATTTTGCTTGTGCCAAAAAAAGGTCCAGATTGCAGACGGAGAATTAAATGTATGTAAAAATGATCGATCCTATTTACAATTCGCGTCGTAAATACTCAGCAGATACCAGTGATGCATTATAAACACAACACTCGAACGTAGCTTATCGGTTATGCACCCGGTTTTGAATGCAGACGCGTCGCTTTGGCGCGCGCGTGGTCGTCGCTTTTTTGATTCCACCGTTGTGCGGCATCGGTATTTCATGAAGGACTTGTTTCGGTCGCGGTCGGCTTTTTCTCCGATTTCGCGTTTCGGCATTTATTCTCGGTTACCGGATGCACGCGCGTTTTTGCTGCTCCCGGGATTTATCATTTCTCGCGTCACGGGAATATATCTCGCGAGAACGGAGGCGCGTGTTAGGTCCATGATTTGTGGCGCGTTCGGCCGTTCCGGATACGTGAAACACCGGGATATCGCGAAGATATCTCCGTAATAATTATGAATTTTTTAAGCTTCGGACCGGACCGAAAAATAAAGTCGTCAGAGGGCCTGCAAACGGAGAAAATAGCCGTATTTTGTGTCGCATGGAACTTACAGGAGATAAATTAATAAGCGATAAATTTATCCTACATATATTGAAAGAAATTTCCAAAATGTGTATCTCATTAGTCTTTCATCTCTTTGGGACGAGAGCATTTTCATTCGTGCGCGGACGTCATGTACGTGTTAATACAGTGATTTAGGGCGCTCGCGGCTGCGCCTCCGAAAGACGAAATCTCGTGCGTGCGTGAGCGCGATCGGACGGAAGATGCGTGGTAAGACAGCGGGGTGACAAAGCATTAATTAAGTTGTACACGTTTATCGGATATTCCACCGACGGCTTACGGCCTGCGAGCAAGTATACCGATCTGGCGGAGAAAATCGCTCGGTACAACGCAACGCCGACGATGAAATATGTCGAGCGTTCTAACGACGCTGTCTCGTAAACCTCGACGGGATTAACCCGTGAGTGTTCGCAATATGAGCGCCATCCTCAGATAAAAAACCTCACCTTCTTCTTGTAAAGCGACTACGCGAAGGTTCGTCTTGTAAATCTGTATGCCTTCCTTTTCAATCCTTCACGCATTCGATGTATTATCCTGAATGTAAAGAATCGAATCACTCACTTACTTCAAAAAAGTGATTCAAAAAATTAAATTTCCAAGAAAAGGAAAAAAGTATTTTTCAATTTAATAAAAAATTATTGATTATATGGAAAGAATGATTTTCCTAAAATTTCTAAGAATTTAGGTATATACCGATCTGAAAATAATTTTGTTCAATCAAAATGATTATATAAACAACTCAAGCATGATAGGACGTTGCAGAACAATTTAACGTTCTAGCAACAGCAGTTTCACAGCGTCTTACATAATTTGTTTTAATAGTCCAAAGAAGTTATTTTCAGATCTGTATCTACCTAAAATTTTAAATACTTCAACAAAACCGTATTCTTTTTGTATAATTAAATAATATCGGCAAAAAGAATATATTATCAACATAGTGTATGATCAAATGTTATTTTTGTCATTTGCATTTCACAATCCTTAAAAATCACACTTTTAAATTTTGAAAAATTTTTTTATGAAGTTAATTTTTTATGATTCATAGGATAATGTTTGCTTAATTCATTCATGATAATAAATAAACAATTACGTTTTTTTAGTTGTGTCACTTTTAAAGCAAAGAAGCCATATGAGTAGATATTTCCGAAAAATACGAACGCACTCGTACGTTGAAGTATAGATTTTGCCTCTTCGAATTTTATTTGATGCTATGAAATCAGATTTCCGCCGAGGAAAAATTGACTCGGAATTGGTCAAAGAATCTACAGATGAAGTTTCTAAAGAGTATTATTCAGTTTCATGCTAGTGTGCTAACAAACTGGATTGTAAAAAAAAAAAGGAGAGTTACTGGGTGGGAAAGAAAGGGCAGGAAAACGCTTTCAGACACGCGTATAAAGGGTTTTGATGCATGTGTAACTGCGGGAGCGATATTACGTTGCCGCGAAGCTCTTCGGAAATTGCCTTACGGCGGAGACGAGATAGACGTCGACTCAGCGCGACAAAGATCCGCATATTAACGAACGGTACGCCAATTAATGGCAAGCTCCGTGGCTTTGCATTATTAGATTGATTCCTTATTTAGCGTGTCAACTCCATTTTCTATCATTTCAATTAAGATATATTCATCCCGCGCATTCGTTTCACAAAAGGTTTTTGTATTTTAAAGTTCAGAGAATTCATACGATGACATTCAACGAAATTATTGCGACATTATTATATCGGTATACACATATTTTTAATGGAAAAGATAAAAATTTGATTGTGTAATAATATGCAACGCGATAAAGATTTACGTGAAATTGATAAAATTTGAGTGCGAATTTAATTATTCTAATTACCTAGTCTTTGAATGCTAAAATAAAAAATTATTTTAATATAAATAAAAAAGTTTAATATTCTAAAAAACTTTTTAATCTAATATTATATACTGTAATTATTACTTTTAACAAGTAAACAGTTATAAAGATAATTCTTACATAATTTGGTGCTGTACGTTGACTGCGAGTTTAAAGTTTCGATATCAAATCGCTAGATTCTTTTCGATTAACCTCATTCTTGTACATTAAATATGATTATATTTCTTAAAACCAGTTTATTATTACTGTCGAAATATCAAAGGCACAGTAATGATGTCGTTAAAACTAACATCAAGAGATCATGGAAGATAAATTCGACCAGGTTCCATTTTTTTCCGAAATGGCTACCGGCTTTCCCAGTCTCGCCGTAATTCAATTCTTAAGGGTATCAAACACACAACCCTTTCATTAGGCGGACCCCTTCATCAGTGTAAAGAGTCGCACGGGGATAGGCTGGAGAGGTAAAGGGTATAGAAGTAGATGGAGTAACGGGAGGGAGTTCGATGTTGAGCGGACAATGAAATTAAGTTACAGAAGTACCTAAAGCGAAAATTCTATCGATCGATAGGGATGTCGTCGTTGTTCTTGGGATTGGACATTGACTTTCCATACTGAAATGATTTATAACTAACATAGCAAGTAGTACATATAGTAGAAGAATAAGAAGGTTAACATCTACAATCAGTTTGTCTTTATTCTGTTCATTTACAATCTAAGTCTTTTTTGCTCAACTCGAACTTTTTACTCGTACTTTTCTAAACTTTCAAAAATGTGTGTGGAAAAATTCCAAGTTATTTTTCAACATTTCTATTAAATTATAGAATAGTTCTTTAACTTAAGTGTTAAATCTTTATCTAATAAAGATAAAACTCGAACAAAAATATAAAAAAATTTGAAAGTAAAATTTCGTTTGTGCTAAAAAAAACACCAAGGACACAGACGAAAAGTTTAATTTACGATATAAAATCTTAGAATTAATTCACGGGTTTTTAAATATCATATACCTAGAACGAAAAATCACGAGAGTCGGTTTTCTGATAATGAAAAGTTAGAAATTTAGAAAACGTAAAAATTGTTTCGCTCATGTTGTATTGCTCATCATTGTATTTTTAATTACGGAAAGCAAACTAGAGAACTTGTATATTTCCGGAATTCTATCTCACTACTCGTATACACGATATCGTACTCCTAAACGCTCATTTCGCCGGTAGCCATTTTTCGACAGCATTACAATAGCGTGTGTGTGGCAAAACGTTCGGAAATACATACAAACAAACGAGATCTTTCACAGGGGTGGTGCCGTAAAAAGCGGCTCGTGTGGAACAAGTTTAACAGCCCCGCCGTCACGAGGCCAGATCGTTTCGTACAATTTGTCGACTGCAGCCCGCGCATTCGCGCCGGAATAATGCGTCTCCGCGGGCACTCTTCGAAGTGAACGAGAGAAACAATTCGGCGCGTTTGAAAAACGGGCGTTGGGCCAATCGTGCAAATAATTCATTGTAATGTATTCCGTGTTCGCGCGCGCGAATGAGAGAGAGAGAGAAAGAGAGAGAGAGAGAGAGAGAGAGAGAGAGAAGAGAAAAAGAAGCAATGAGAGGGAGAAAGACAGAATCTCTCGCAAGCGTATCATTAATGCCTTTTTCCGATGCAACAAAAAGGCGGCGGTCGTGACACGCCGCAATATTCAACCGGGCCGATACTTCGCGACCAGGCGCATTCGGCTCGCTCGCTCGCTCGCTCGCTCGCCGGCCGCGTGAGGAATCACGCGATCGACGGCGGCGGCGATGGCGGCGGCGGCGGTGAGTCCGCCGCTCTACCACCGACTCGCAGATGCCGGCGCGCGCTGGGTGGCGGCGGTAATTGCATGTAATTTTCACTATAGATTAAGAGAATCGAGGCGAGATCTTTTTTTTTCCCGCGGGCGCAAAAATTGAACGCCACGTTTACACGAAACGCAGGAAAGGCGTGAGCAGGACGTGAGCGCGTCGATCGTGCTGAACGGACCATCCTGTTGTTCACCGCAGATCATCCGGGTGGTAAAACGAACAGTTCTCTCCTTTTTTTTCCTAGAGAAAAAGGGAGACACCGGTCGAGTGAGTCACAAATAGTCATAACGATCAGTTTCTACCATGCAGTCCATGTAGCTTTCTGCTCTTCTGTCATTTCTTGAGCAAGATGTAGATTTAAATCTAACAAATTCGGGTTCTTGTGAATGAATAGGTAATAAATATAAATTTAATAGACTATATTATTGATGATTATTTTTAATTAATATAATTTATCAAGTTGAAAGTTTATTTATTTAATTGCTTAATTATTTCAAGTTAATATGATTACGTTAGATTAGTGCTTCATTTATTTAATTATTTATTAATTCTTTAATTTTTAATTAACAGTAATATTTGTCAATATTAATTATTGATATTAATATAT
>NW_017305735.1:288254-302221 GCF_001594115.1 Trachymyrmex septentrionalis | reverse complement strand
TATATATATATATTTATGTATATTTATGTACAGCAATTAAGAACACTTTCGTATACATTTCAAGACATAAAAAAGTAATAATGTAATGTAATCAAGTCGTCAAAAAGATACGATTACATCATATCCCACTTATTTTGCATACGTGCGTTATCCCGTACCGTTTATCATGGATGTTATAAGAAATATTTGCATATCGTGTCGAGATATTATTATCGCTCATAGCTACTCGCCACGTCGGTTTGCGACCGAAAGGTTAATTCCGCGAAATGAATATAAAATGTCCCAATGGTGTCCTCATTAGCGTTTCATGATATTGCACCGTTTTTATGATTTACATCAGTCGCGCGCGACCGCTTGTTCCCAGCTCGTGTAGCCCCTGCAATTTTTTAAATCTGCGCGTCGCCGCGGCGCCGCGTGATGCGTACACGCACTTATACTGCGGCTGTGAATATTTAAATATTTCGACGTGACGAATAATTAATGCCACGCTAATAAAGCGACGCGACGCGGAACGTCGCACGATCGCTCGAGTTACGATAACAACGCGATGTAGAACAATCCTTTCGAGTTATGTTGACTTTTAGATGTTCCATAAATTATATTTTCAAGAATAATACAACTTGAAATAGACAGTATTATAGTAGAAAAAAATATGTTATTTCTAAATGAAAAATACTAAATAATTACTGATTCTTTTTCGTCGTATTAGTGTTTTCATTTCTATTGTCATTTATTCATATATGTCTTAATGTATGAAGAAAAGAAGAATTTATTTTAAACTTGATTATAGGAAAATTTCAAACGAAACTTTAAAAAGAAATTGCTAAGTTAAATACAAAACATCTTTTTTGCTTAATTTTTGATCGAATATTTTGATCGAACATACGCGGAAATAATGATTTTGTTGAGTATCTAAAAATTTAATTACCTAAATATAGCTCTAAAGATAATTTTGTTCGTCTATCAAAATAATTATGTAAGATGTTCAAACTGCAATGATTGTTAGAATGTCTTTCATTCTTTTTATAAAGATTTTCTAAAGTATTGTTCATTATGCTTAAGTTCTCTATACATAATTATTTTGATGTTCCAACAAAATTATTTTCAAATCTATATCTAATTAAATTTTTATATACTCAGTAATTTTTAGATATTTCAGCAAAATCGTCGTTTCTGTGTATATGTGATATAGATGTCAAGAAAAAAAAAAGTAATATCATAAGGAGTTCTTGAAGAGTTTCAAGAATTTAAGTCGATAAATTTGAAGGCGAAGTTTTTCTATACTTTCTTTCTCTAAGAAATTTTGTAAGAGCCAATCATCAACAGCAACTAGTAATAGCTGTGTTTATAAGAAGTCGGCTCTCTATTGGGGACGAAGAGTCGAGGCGAAGAGCAGAGAAGAAGGCGTCGCGGCGCTTGCACGGAAGTGAAAAAATTCGCGGAATCGCAAAATTTCGTAGGCGTGTTTAGGGACCATCAAGTCGCACGCTCACTCAGCGCTCGCAGAGAGCCGAGCTCTCTCATTTGCTGGCGAATTGTGGCCCGGGCGCGTTAATGCATCGCTCGCACGCCATCGTCGAGGGAGGTTCGCTCGCCGTGAACGAGACATTGTTGCGCCGAACTCGCGCGAAAAGTGCACGCTGATTGAATGCCGAATTCGCACGACGAGCTTCATCCTGTAGCTCGCGTCAGCATCGTTAATGTTGCATGCATTCGTCGCGACTCATTGTTATCCCGAAGATTTTGCAATATTTTGGGCAGTCATGGAAAAATTAGAGTGATCGTTAAAACACAGTGACAGAACAAAATTGATTTAGGTAATTCATTTTGTATATTTCATATTTTGTATATTTTAGATTTAGAAATTTTTATTTAAAAAATTGAAATAATCTATTTATGTTTCGATGAAAATTTCAAAAATGACTAAAATATAGTAAGGAAAAAAAATTTGCGCGTTCAGCTTGTATTGTACACGTCTGAAACACAGATTAAATGTTATTGAAAGTAAACATATATGAATGTATATGAAAAGAATAGTTTTACTAAAATATATAAAAATTTAACTAGATACAGATCTGAAAGTAATTTCGTTGGACTATCAAAATATTAACACAGCACGCTAAAACTGGTTGTTAGAATATCAAAACTTTTTGCAATATTGTTCATCATATTTGCGTTTTTTATATAAATACTTTGTTGGTCTAACGAAATTATAGACATATCTAAGATCTATCTAAATTTTTAGATTATATTTTAGCACAAAATTCTTTTTTTTTTTTAAATAGAGATGTCTCCGTCTTATTGCAGAATTTGGTAATTCAAAAGAAATTAAAATTGGAATGAAATACAATATTCCATGAGAGAGGTTTTGTTTCAACAAACAAACACCGATTTTGGAATTTAAAAAAGAATTTATCGACTATTATATGTATTGAAATGAAAGGAATACAGAAAATATTTTTATATTGTATCATAAAAACAGGTTTAAAAGGGAAAAAGAAACAAAAACTGTGTCAAATGCATCGTGCACTGATATACGAATACCTGAATTCATCGCAGCAAACGCAAACAATATTTTTCACTTCTTCTAAGCCATCCAGCATAGTACGTTTTACTACTTTGAATGAAAGAATAGCCAGCGCTTGGACGCACGATGCGGTTAATACTTTGGTAAGAACCATGTTCTTACACAGTAATAGAATAGAACGACATGGTGACTCGTGCCTTTAAAGCAAGACTGGATTACAACTGGGGACGCACGTGACAGCATCACGGATCGGATAGATTTAAATTTACAATGGATATATACCGGTGACTTCGGTGATTCCGCGTAATCCCAGGACATAAGACCACGGTCCATCTAGACGGTCGGCTCTTATACACTAGGTCGCATGCCATAACCAGATTAATCCCGCGCGCCCTTCGCCTACCAACCGTCCTTTGCATCTGCCACTCTTTACCATGGACTACGCGATCGCCATGAGCACCCGTCAGTCCCCCCGGGACCTTGCCTTTGGCCCTTCTTGGTGAATCCCTCTTACGATCCGATCGGGGATCCCAGGATGTGATTGAGCGAAAGCGACATGGCAGCGTTTTGTAGGGCTTGTATTATTACCTTCACAGTTAATTCACAGTTTGCTAGGGTACATGGATCAATTCGACGAATAATTCTAAAAAAAATACGGAGATGACGCAAAAATCTGTAACACAGTTACTGAGCGCTAAATCTGTAAGACTTAATTAATTTATGTTTAATTACTTTTATAGAAATCTAATAATAGTATTAGAACTTATTTTGAGTATTAAAATTACTGTTAATAGTTTCAATACTTAAAATAAATGATTAATTGGCTAGTATTAAATTTCAATTTATGTATAAAAGATATTAATTAATTTCAAGGAACTAAAATGACACATAAAAAATGAATACTAAATATTTTCATAAAAATAATCTAAATTTGTCAAAGAAAAAAAAATTGAATCGTTTGACATTTTTTATTATACAAAGAGATTTATAATAGAGTGAATCCAATACACTATCAGTTCTGGAAAGTTAATATGACAATTATAATAATATATGTAACGAAATATCATAAACGATTGAAAACTGAGATTGCTTAAAATATTTTTCATGGATTATTGTTGACTTCAGATTTTGACGCAGTCAAATAGATAAGTGAGACATGACGTATTTTATATAGCCAAAGAAGATTCAGCTTTTTGAGATTTTTGCGCACATCGACAATATTCTGAGATGTTTCCCAGCGCTCATACTTTCCTCGTAATTTTCTTCCTTCGTGACTGCCAGATTCTAGATGAATCGGCTGGCAGACATTCAGCTTTCTTGGCTGACGTATTACATGCTAAATTGCAGATACGGAAAATAAAGGAAATATTTGATACTGTTTTCATCTTAGAAATTTTTTATTGTTATTTATTTTTTTATTTTCTTCATAATTTAAAAAAATGATCAAAGAAGATAATTAAGAATCTAATAATTCAATAATATTTCACGAATTCTCTGTTCTTTTTCTTCTTTTTTTTATTCCATTTTTGCACATAAAAAAATTTACTTTCTGTCCTTTTAAGAAGTCAAATGTAAAATAGCAATTGATAAAAATTATATATATCTGCAACATAAACATATGTCGCAAACTGTTTGCGATTAATTACAAAAATCACAAATATGATTAAAATGACATTAGTCCACAAGTATATATCAACTAAAAAAATAGACAAAAGAACAGATCCATAAAAAAAAATCGAATATATATTCAAGCATAAAAAGAATGTAACGATGTGGCAAGATGCAATTAATGGCAAAGGGGACTAATTTCGTTAGCCAAGATGATGGCGCGGTGAATCGTTTCGAGGAAAATATGTTATGAAGATACCACAAAGATACCACGAAGCGATCATGGTTTTGGCGAGAAAGCACCGGGATCTCTCTCTCTCTCTCTCTCTCTCTCTCTCTCTCTCTCTCTCTCTCACTCAAGTATTTCTTGGTTTGGTCCTACATATAGGATTCTCGTATCGGTGGTGTGAGAAGCATTATGAGAATAAAAAAAAGAAGAAAATATCTAAAAAAAAAAAATAACTAATAAGAAAATAAGATGCCGGCAGGATGTCCGTTGAACTATGAATGACTCTCTCGCATTACACCATTCACCGTCCTCTTTTATACGATTGTTATCAGATCACAAAATAATAAATTAATAACTCATTTTAGAATAAAATAAATAAGAAAATTTAAAAGAACACATACACATAAATATTTGAATTAAAAATTCTAGATATACATGTTGATATATTATTTCAATGAGATACTTGAAATCTGATTCATGTTGCTTTTAAGCTTGAGGATTAACTAAGGAAAATATGACTTTTTACGAAAAGTGAAACATCGTAAAATGAAGAGATAACATCGCAAATAAAAAGGATTAAAAGAATTGTGAAAGTTGTCGGATCCGCACAGGTCTTTGGTGCCACGCACCATGTTCGTAATTCTTCTTTTGCATGGGCTATATTATTATTGTAAATGCAGCTTCACCGTGTCTTTATCGGTACAGCGTGATCGCGATTGTTCTCTTCATCGGCCACACTCGCGCGGCCTTCGATTTTTCTTTCGGCGGGCGTGTATTATCCTTCCTTTTTTCGCTCCGTCGCGAATAAAATACCGTTGGTACTACTTACAAAGTAAGTAATGGCCTGCCTTATAAATGAATACCTTCAGCGCGGGCAAAAGTCGCCGCTCGCGCCGAGAGGTACCGAGGAAATTAATGTGTATTTCGTCGAAGACGGTTATGCCGGAGATTAATACGCGAGGAAAGGATTAAATTATGTTTTAAGCGGCGTGCGACTAATTTGCATAACGCTTAATAATTTTACGTGACTGTTCTCCCCCTTAACATTTGATGTCATTCTCAATCTCCCCCGTCTCACGACCGTTTCAGTAATAATATGTAATTAAACTTCGTAGCTACGTAATTTGTACAATTAAAGTATTTGAATATTTTGCGCGCACTTGCACGCTTAGGATCACCATAATTAGTTTTACAATCTGAAGAAGTCTCTGTCTGAGGAAATATTTCATATTTCATCCAGTAGAGTCGCGAGAGCAACAATAACGTTAACACAAAATAAAAGCTAAGTTAAAATACATTTACTGTATACATTTCAATATATACAGTTTAATTGTTTTGTCAGTTCAAGTTTAATTTTCTATATTGATAATCTGACATCTTCAAACGCTACGATATTCTCTACATTTCAAAATTCTCAGGACAAAGGACCGTACGCATAACACATTTCTCAGCTCACTCACGTTAATTCCATCGCGCGCGATACGTCTGTGATCGATCACTTGAGCGATCTCGGACACCATTCATAGGTATAGCGTATTATTCATAGGCTATCTTCGTCCAAATTTCAGGGATCACCGGGCGAGACAATGTGCGTAACAAGCACGAACAATGCGCCGCTTAATAATTGTCGGCTTGTTATTGATGCGCTGCGGGAATTCGAAAACCGCGGCGTGGGTGATTTTTCATTCGCGTCCCCCCTGAATAAGGACGAGCTCTCCTCGCGTGTCCTCCGCTACTTTCATCGAAGCCTTTCACAATAGTCGATAGATTAAAGTCGACAAGACCGAGTCGATATTAATTGATAGTCAGTGTCGCACGTTTTTGACACACATTACATCAAGCAAAGTGCCAATCTATCGATCATGTAATTCTTTCATTTTTCGGAGCATAAAACTGACAATTCTCGCATGAATTTGATAAAATTGTATATGCGTAACATTTTTCGACATGACAATGGTGTCGGCGCGAACAATGCAGTAGAAAGAATCGAGTGACTTCCCGAATAAATTTAACTGTCAGGTCAGAAATATAGTTTAAATATTATAAAGTTAAGAAATATCTAAGTTTGACGTTTTCATAGGTCCAAGAGTTGTAAATTTCAAACTTCTAAATTTAAGATACGAATACTTAAACTTGATACGAACATGGATCTAAGGTTGGAAAGTATTCGAAATATTTGTGAGCGTATATGAATATAAAAATATATATCTTATTGCAAGATTCGGTTTAATTCAGAAAAGATTGAATTGATATGGAGATAAAAAAATACATTGCTTTAGCATTATACTTCTCACAAGATTACTTTATATTATCTTCCCAATATATCCATACAAAATTTACTAGATATTTAATTTCTTACATTGGAAAAATAGTCTGGTTGCATTAATTGGAATTCTAATTAAAAATGGACAAATCAGAATTTTTTGGTTGAATCTATTATAAGTCTAGTTGAAAGTAATAATCAGAATTCTGATTGATATGATTAGAATCTTCTAGTTCATTCATTTTCAATCAGATTTTTCTCAGTAATTAATTTCAGATATAGTTTTAATTCAAATACAATAAATGGCTAATTCCTTTGCGAAAAATGTTTTGAAACTATTCCTCATGAATCTATTATATAGGAGACCCCGATCGAAGAAAGAAGCGGAAGAAGAAAAAGATGAAGAAGAAGCAGGATAAAAAGAGGAGGATAAGAGAAGAGCGTGACGAGAAGCACGAGGGGCCTCGCATATACGGTCGCGTGAGATAGCCGCATCATTCCTTGGCAGACAATTAATTACTGACATTATGTTTTAGAATGCTTACTTGCGTCGGCTACCAACCACCGATCTGTAGATTTGTGGCCGCGCTCGGTATTCTCTATCCATGCACTCGCTCGCACGCACGCGTGCATGCGCCCGTCGTCGCAGCGGGACGACGCATTGCCCATTTTCCGCACCTCTAATGCTCTTACTATATCCCCTTATTCTAAAAAATAACAATCAATCACGGTCTCCTAATAATATACAGTAGATCGCTAGGCGGAATGTAAATGAGACGGTCAATCAAATGTATCTTTGCTTCATCATATGCAATACGGGAAGCAAAAATTATAAACCTGTATAGAAGCTCTACATAGAACGTGTTAAAAGTTGTGTTACTTTTTTTAGCTGCGAACACATTCTATAATCTATATAAAAAAAAATGTATATTTGATTTTCTAAAATACAATGTATAAAATTTTACATATAGAGCATGTGATGTATCAACTACTATTCTATTGCAGCGTTGATGGAAAAGTAACACATTTAAAAATTAACAACTTTTCAGTAGAGAGCACTTTTAAAATACAGAATTGGAATAACGTCGTAATAAAGATGATGAATATGCACTAAGTGCAGTGAATTTCACTTTCTTTCCATATTATACTTTCAATTATAATGTATTCTTTAAACTATGTTTATAAAATTGAAATTCTCTCTATATAGTATAGTGTAAATTTCATTTTCTTTATCAGAGTTATAACACTTTGAGTATGTCATATTTCAGAAAAAATTTATTAATGTTTGAAGAGAAATGTCATATCTAAATTTGAGGCAGTCAGTAAGTTTGAAGGCAGTCTCAATTCAAATATTTTATTTCTTAATTATACAGAACAATATCACAATTTGAAGATATATTTCTATAAATAAAACCAATAAAAATATATTTTAAAAATAGCATAACTCTATAAATAGGATATCTTTTCTATTAACCTATTTTAACATCGGCAATATTTATTCATAACATATAACTAAAAAAATATTATTTTCTATAAATCATTACGCATTCGAGAACAAGTGACGTTTCTATTCATTGGCGATAAATTGAAAGAACTACAAATGTGTTTTTTTTTAAATCACTCTTTAGAATCAATTTCCTTTCATTATCTAAAAAATGCTAATTTCTAATTTGTGTCATTTCTCTATCAATGACCCCAAAAAATACACAAAAGTCAACAAAAAATTAAAATGATTTTATTTTGATTCTTAACGTCAATAAACAACAAATTTTGTAACAAAAAAATCATCATTTTGACTTTCATGACGTTAAAATAAAGTTATTTTGACTTTCTCTTGACTTAGTGTGTTCCTTTTGGGTCGGCGATATGTTAAGTATAGACATTACTATAATGGTCCATGATAGGATTGATGCAGCAGTTAGCCGTCTTTTACAATTCTTTCATATTTGATCCTTCGAAATCTCAGCGACGCTCGAGACAAAAGAAACTTTTCTGGGTCAAGGAAACGAGTCGAAAAGCACTTTTAACGCGAGACGCTGCGGCACGTTGGCCGATTAAACGGCGGAATTGTAATTAAGATTGATGACGCGAAACGCGCGGTGATTAGAATTATTGATGGGTCCGACGGATGTTATTAATGACTTACGTGAAATTTTAATTCCTGGCTTAATTTGGTAATTATGGTAATTAATTGATACCGTTTTGAATGACGGTTAGTGATGCAGATGGTACTTCGATGATCAATAATACGTAATAGGAGAGATAATAATTTCTTATAGATCACTAACATTCATTATTTCGTGCTACATAAGTGTATTATTTACTAATCACTTTTAGGAATTATTTATAATGATTTATAAATATCTTCAAATTTTCATAGTTCTATACATATTTTACGAATTCCTCATTCAATTAAATGTGTAATCCCGGGAATGAATATTTCCCGCATAATTAAGTTAAGTAATAATTAGATAATAATTCTATCACAAACTATAGATCTATTGCATGTAAAGGAAAAATGGGGAATTCACGAAATAGCGAAACGCACATGTAATTCCCGCAACACTCGAATCCTCCCCTCATTAATTATGCAACCAAAAATCGCAAAATCAAAACGTACTCACGCACCTTCAGACGAATGCCAGTTGGTCGTTGCGATATTTCAAGCCGGGCCATTGTGCAATTTGATAATCATTTTGCCGTCGAAGTCGCCTGCTCATTAGCATATTTAATTATGAATATTTAAGATTTTTGGCGCAGCGGGATGGCAGGGCCTTGGTCCGAAAAGAGGAAGAGAGGGGTCTTGGCCGACGTATTAAAATAAAGCCCGCGTGGTGCGCGAGGCCCCGTCGTAAATTTCACCGGACACACGGGAGACTGGTTGTTGCTCCGATCATGCAGCGAGGGACGCGAGCAAAAAGGAGATCGAGAGGAAGACAGGCATGTACGATACGTATTGCAACTAGCTGTGCGCATCGTGAGGCTGCATCTCCCGCGTTCCTTCCGAATTCAACTCGATTCGTTCGTTAAAACGTTCCGTTGTTAGGACGTCGCGCTTTAAACGGGCACATCTTTCCTTATAAAAAACACCAAAATTCGTCGAGATGTTTTCGATTCATGGTAAGGATCCGATGCGCAAGTAATGAAGCATTTGCTATTTCAAGTGGACTTTGCTTTAACAGATTTCTGTTTAGAGAATCACCAACTGGTGGTTCAATCTAACGTAAATTCTCCTCGAAATCGACTGGAAAATAAGATTCGGCAAAAAATACGACGCTATAAAAAATTCGATTGCTCATAGATCACTTGTCAGAGCTTGTACAGAGTGTTTATTGCCCGTTATGTATGAATGGGTGTACCTGGAATTCGCAATTTCGCGGTGCCGCCGGTCGCTAAGAGTTCGTTAAGAAATCGAGTTGCGTATTCAGGCGTTCCTTTTCCTGAACCGTTTACGCATTTCGTGCGTGGCCCTTTGTTGCTCGATGCTGCACAAAGAGTGTTTTTTTCTCACCGGCAAGCATTGTTGCCTCGCGCGTTGGCATTAGCGGAAGGAGACGAGCAGCGCGCGGGGCCTGGTCTTTTCTGCCGGGCGCAGATTCTCGGGGTCCGTTGTTCCTTTTGCGCGTTTCTCCTCCTCTCTCCTTACTGTTCGCGACCTATGCATTATAACAGCGGTACTTTTCAAGACGCGCGAGGGATGAATACGGCGTCGTACAGTAGGCTTTAACACCTGCAGCCCATTATAATAAGAGTGCCCCGGATGCCTTCTTTTTTTTTTTAAATAATACGTAATGGGCCCTAATAATTAGTCGGTGGAGTATATAAACCTGATGCCCTGCGCGAAAGGCCTGAAATCATTTACATGACCGGCCAATTGTTCTCTTTTGTTCTATTTAATTACCCGCTACTTTTCACGCTCCCTTAATGTTTCTTTCCTTCTTCCGATCACTTTCGATCATTCTTGATCATAGTCATTATCGTCGATTTAATAATGACTGACAAACAAGTGCACACTAGGGATTTAAATAAATTTAAAATGTAACAAAACTTTTGTAAACTTTTCATCGGTAGGTACATAATAATGCCTAGTATAATCTCTGACATATGATTTTTTTCTTTTTCTTTTTATAATTGAATTGCTGAATAATAAATTATCATTTACATTAATCAAAGAACTTTTCATTAATTACATGGAAAATTGCAGCTTGATGAAATGAATTAATTTTTTACGTGTAATACTTGGTCAAAGATATTAGGCACCTTATTAATTATTATTTAAAGTTTTAGCTCAAAAATTAATTTATGGCATTTGTCGTAAATTTTCTTTTATTCAAAAACCCTTTAAACTTTTGTATATCGCCGCTAATCAATAGATGACAATGGAAGTAAAATAATTCCAAATAAATAAAATAATATATGTGCCTAATATCTTTGATCAAGACATAGACACACGGTTTAATAATGAGTAATTTTTGAACCCTGATATATCAAAAAATGATCTGCGAGTACAAGCTTTACATCTTTGATATACCATAGCTCAAAAATTATCTATTATTATTAGGTCTATAATATTTTTTGCTTACTGCATCATAAGCTACATTCTATCAAATAACTAGCTTATTTCATCGGAACTTAATTTTTCATATTATTAATGTGACGTCCTTTATACAGTAATTATTAGGTTTAATAATATTCTCTGACTTAAAGTGGATTATTTGCAACATTTAATGTGCAATGAAGATACTGAAAAGAAATAGCAGATATATATGCATATATGCATATAAAATCCTTAGAAGCTTTTTAGTTTCTAATGCACGACTCTAAAAGACAAAGTAAATTGATTCGTCGTAGTACAAAAAAACTGTTGGTAATATTTTAACGATATTAAATAATCTGTAAAATCACGAAGTAAATGTATTTATGTTTATACTAATCACGCGTATTTCTTACAATATATAATGTGTAATAAAAAAGTTTGCGGTGGGCGGACGATTAACATTATGAATTCGGAGATACTCTGATTAAAAAACTTTATCATATTTGCGTCACAGTTCGAGATATTAGAGTTAAAAGATTAAGATGCGCAACGATGTCTTGCGAAATAGCGGAAAATAAAAAGCTTTCTCGCGATTTTAATAGGCCCGTGACTTTTATTTCGCAAACAACTCGAGCTGCGAATTTTGCCCCGTTGCTCGTGCGAGTCTGTCCCGTGGGCCCCGAAATGAAAGGCCGCTTTTTATTGCAATTATGACAAAATTACGTCCTCGAAATATACCACTGCGGGATGCCGACTTAGTGCGGCAGTTAAATAAATATCACCATAGGCGCCCCATTCGTTTCTTCAGGGGAGGCCGCGGGTGAGGACGTGCCTTTTCCGCCCTTCACGCTCGTCCTTAAGCCAAGGCCCATTCGCGTTAAGATATTCATTCTCGCGTGACGTTAAATGCCGCCTGTAGGAACAATGCTAGTTAGAAACAGGCTAACATTGATTTAGAGAAAGGCTATGTATTCAAATATAAGGTATTTTTGTGCCAATCTTGATTGTAAATAATTAATAAATGCGAAAGAACGCGTAACACCATGCATATAACGCTCACAGAATTTATTCATCGTTCATATTAATCAAAATTTTGCAATACGAGGTAGACTTTGTGACGCCGACGTAACGAGTCCGCCGGCAACTCGGGCGGCCATTTTAATAATGCGTGGGCATGCCACGGGCAAAATGACCATAACGGAAGACACGAATTACATGATGTAAACGTGCCACCTACAGCGAGACGGTCGGGATTGAATTTAATACTAATTAAAAGTAATAAATATATCGACGAACGAATCATCTCGGCGCGCCGCGAGCGGCGACGCGGCGCGGCGGTCCTATTCCGTGGGGGCCCGGTGTCTCTTTCTCTCGTTGTGGGACTCCGTTGCACATGTGCCGAATTAAGTCAGACGGTATCTTTTTCTGACTTTAGCACGAGAGAAATGCAATTAAAGGCGGACATCGGAAGAGGACCACCTCGCGTCCATTTGAATTATTATGGCAGCGCAAAAATGTTTGTGGCCAAACGGACAGAGGAGCTTCCACCCTTTATAAACGGTGTCGCAGATTGAATAATTCGCAGGGGAGTGAGATGAGGAAGGGTGATTTTTAAACCTGTTTGCTTTCAATAGGACATAAACATATCGCGAACGGTTTTGCACAGCTTGATCACGTCGGATCTCTGCATCCGGTTGGCGGCATCGTTAATTCTTCTTCGCTAGAAGTACTTAGCTCAATAAATTATTGAATTACAAAAATCTCATCGATAATCCTCGATATCTTATCCTACATGCCTTTTTAATAATATCCCAAGTAAAGTGACGTCAAATGACGTCTTCATAACAAAGTTAGATAATAATGTGGCATTTTGCTAATGTGGCCTAAGCGTATTGATTGCTGACGGTTCCCCGTCCATTTTTTTTATTTATTATCGATTTATTCCATAAATCGATTGGAACTCTACTATTAATTTATAGTTTATATTATGTACTGTTGATTTTTGATACTGAGTAGCCTGTATGCGGAAGGAGTTATGTGTTATACGTACATACATTTGCATATACTCTGCAATATTTTATTTTTTGTTGATCTTGTAATCAGATAGCGTTTTTTTTTTTAAATAAAACCGATTCTTTAAATCTATTTTTTGTAAAAGACTATATTACCACTCTTGTTTCTCTTCGAATCATTATGCAATGTCATTATATTTTTATAGTGTCCTAAGTAATAAATGTTTCATAATTTTGAGTCTAGATCAACTAAATAACATTTTGACGAATGTCATTAAGTTTTAAATTTATAAATATTGATTATTAACCAAGTTATTGCATAAAATGTAAATACATCTTGATACTACCTTTTCTTATATACACTGGGCAACAAAATTAACGCAACACCTGTTCACTCTGCAAAAATAGGCAAATTTCAAGATACAATAACTTCGTCAAAAATTGTCGTATCGGGATGTTTAAAAAAGCATTTTACAGATAGAAACCGCTATTTTTCGGATTGCTACTTAAAAAAACGGTCTCATGGAGATTTCATGAAGTTACACAAACATAAATGAAGATATATCAGACCTCAAAATTTTTTATTAAATTTGCGAAGCTCCACAGAGTGAAATAAAAATTGTATATAAATGCGATTTACATCATTCGAAAGAGTGAATCTTTACCTTCAATTTGTTTTTTTACGAAGCTCCGTACGATTTTTTTTCATCGAGTTATTCAACAAAAGGACCATTTTTGCTTCAACGTTGAATAACTCGATGAAAAAAAATCGTACGGAGCTTCGTAAAAAA
>NW_017305735.1:283703-288100 GCF_001594115.1 Trachymyrmex septentrionalis | reverse complement strand
TATATATATATATATATATATGTGTGTGTGTGTGTGTGTGTATGTATGTAATATAACTCCTCAATGTTTTCGCGTTCTATACGCTGTTCTTTATAGATAAAAAAGTATTAAAAAATGTAGAAGAATAAGACAAAAGTACTATTTCGAAAATTTCTACGGACGCTGATAATAATTGAAGGCAGCAACGCAAAAGTAACACTGACTTGGCGTTGGTCAATTACGGAAAGTATCACCGTCCCCCCCAAAGCCACTGCTGCCGTTGCCGCATTATAAAAATGAGATGCATCCACGGCGCGATGCATTCTTGCACGCCGGTAGCATGGTACCCTTTTCTCCTCGCTCCCACGTGACTAATTTATTAGGTGCATACCGGAGTCAGAAATTCACTGCACCGTGGGACGAGACGCCAACGCTGCATTCTGGGTTGCAATTCAGATGCGACTTCCTGGTTTTAAATTGTAACCTTGGCGTATCTGTTCTGATAATCGGTCATTACACGTGCAATTTCATTATTCTCATGAAATTCCTCACACCTTGCAGTTATATTCGTGTTAAAGAGAAATGGTGAGCGATTTATCGCGACGTTCAGTGCCGGAAGCGTAGCCAGTAATGCCGGAAGATAACTGTAATTATATACTTCATGCAATTATCGTTGTTCGAAGACAATGTAATTATTACTTTAAAAAATCATAAAATCATATTACCCAAATTTTAATTATTTAAGAGGAACGAGATTTTAACGCAAATATAAACTGGCATTATATATTATACTAAAATGCTAGATAATTAAAGTTATTTAAAAGTATGACATTATCATAGTTAACGCGCTGAGAGGAATTTTAATGAGACATTTCTAATTATGCAAATGTATGTATATGCAAATAACATTTATTTTTTTAAATCACTAAAATTCTCTGGAAATATTATATAACCATACTATAAATTATGAAAATTATATAATATATTAATACTTAGAATTAACTAAAAAAAAAGAACAATAATTAATTACACGACACATAGCATTAAGTTGGTGGATACAGTGGCGAACAGTGACGACCTATAGAAATGATTAATGTAACTCAAATTGGGTATAATTTGACATTACGAATTTAACAGTACAACAATATAAGAAAATATATTTACCAACAAAACATAAGTAAGCTGACAAAATTATAATCTTTGGACTACTGAAAATTTAAAGTATAATGTAAACTCAATGTCAATTGTATTGTTTATTTTTTGAAATACATTTTTTTTTTTTTTATACGTTTTTATAGTGTATTATTTTTTTCATAATGCTTTATAGTTTTCCTGTCTTTTATTTTTGCTGTTCGCTTTATTTTATTTTTCACTATCAATTAAATATTAATTAAGAGGATTAATTTTATTTCTTTATTTACAATTGTAACGTATTGATTTGTTTTATGTTTACACATTAAATTGAAAAAAAAAAATTAACTTCATAACGCCAGCGTTATCGTTAAAATTAGCCATCGATGGAAGCTAATTGTCACGTTAAATTCTACATTTTAAGATCTAATCCATGACATCACAATGGGGCACATCACATATGGTCACTCCCTGGAGATTCTCAATAATCCTCGCGTAAAAAAAATAATTTATTGTCGAAGATCGCTCGCAGAGACGCTCTCGCCGAGAGTTTAACTCGCGTTTTATTTCAAGTCGGGCTTAACTGAGAAGTGATATGCATTCACTTGTGAACGGAACATTTGTCTGTTTTTTATTTATACGCCTATTAAAACGTCTTAGAATTGGCTAGAATGGCAGTCGCGCAGAAACTGGCTTCATGGCCGGTTTGTTTCGAAGCATCTTCTTCTTAAAAAAAAGAGAAACTAAGAAAGACAACTCATGTATTGTACGCAAAGAAAACTCTTCATATCCGCATAAAAATAATTTTATCGAGAAAAGGATTTTCTTCTCCAAAAGCCGATCTCCATTTTACAATCGCCCAATTTGAAAGAAACGAGCAATTGAATTATTTGTTATACAATTGCTCTACGTTGAAGAACTGATGTTTTATATTCGAGCTTATCTTCCCTCCAAAATACGAAATACTGCAGATACAAATCAGGTTCGAACGTGCAACATTTTCTTAATTAGGAAGTGATATCGATTATTTCAAGTTCAGACGCGTTGTCTTTATTCAATGTCACATTTTTGAAGTGAGCTCGTGGTAATTATAAAGGCGAGATACGACCGATGATGGTAACCCAACACTGAAACTCCATTATTAATTTAGCCAATCATAAGCGTCGAGCGGCGCGCAGCAAGTTATCGGATTAAAGAGAGTACGGTTTGCTGTAAATTTGAAGTATACCGGTGGCGTTTCTTTTTTCGACGGCCGCGGCGAGACGGGTGAGACGTGATACGCGTGACTTAAATCAGACTTAAGTCCCTATCGTAGAATAAATACTTCTTGCGCTTTATCTGAAGAATGCGAAGTCGAATTTCCTCTATTTCTCTCTTAATCTCTCCTTAAGAATACCGAATTGTTTAATCTTCAAATATATCGATCTATTCGGTTCCACTGTCACAAAAACAATCTAGTCATTATTTTAATATAATATAATAAATAATTTATTGTCCTAATCAAAATTTTGCGTTACACTAGAACTTTCAACGCATTAAAGAATAATCACATTTTAATTAAAAATGTATTTACATACTTTTACATATTTTTATATACTTTTATACATTTTTATACATTGTTAGATATCAAAGGACCAATATGATAACTCAATCCCTAAACTAAGTAATACTTTTGTTATTATTATACATGTGTCAAAATATAAATTAATTAATTTCTATAATTAAATCGCTTAGTTTCAGAGTAAACAACATCCATATTAATATATACACTCAGTAAATAATAAACTAAATTTATGCCAAATATATTTCTTGAGTTAAATTATTCAACTCCATTGTTTTAGTTGAATTAACATATTAAATGGGAATAGTGGCGACATACAGAAATAATTAAAAATAACTCAAACTGAGTATAATAAGCCAATATAAATTTAACAGTGTTGTATAATTTTAGTAATATCTAGTTTTTTATTAGTTTGACAATATAGTATTATTATAATCATACGTGCATACGCAAACAAGTCAGTAATATAAAATTATGTGTGTAATAGCGAAGCGTAATTACCGCACAATAAATAATCCACAGTGCATCATGCAGTCGTGTATACGTTGCTGCGGTTTATCTATTTGCGTACAGGGAAGTTTTATGACTTTTGTACAAACCCAGTCGGCATTACGCCACGCGGCCGCCAAATCCTGTAACATTGTAAAAATTAAGCACAAAAGCGTAAGCTCGCATGCGCGGAGGCGGGAGCAAAAAGACGGCGGCGCACACCTACGACGCTAAGGGCTTAAATCTGATTTAAGTCACATACCGTGTCGCGATGTTTCTGCTGGAGAAAAAGGGGAAGAAAGAAACGATGAGGATCCCTCCCGTGAGCTACCTTAAATTTACATCAAACTATACGCGCTTTAATCCGGAGAATGCGGCTCCGCTCGAACGTACGCTCAGTCTGCGCGAGAGCCTATAATGTATCTCGCTTCTTAATCTTATTACCGCACGGAAGAGACACGTCAGGGAAGAGCATTATTTTCACCCTTACCAATTTATCACCTTTCGCGAACTATCAGCGCGAATTTTGTAAGGCGAATTTTCATATATAAAGAAACGCGATACGCCAAAAACGACGTTAGCCTTGTCATTAAGATCGTATTGGCTATATAGAGTCCCTAAAAAATTTTGTAATAAAAAATGTATTTATATTTATAACTTCTCATATAAATATAAATACTGAAATCATGAAATAAAATACTAATTGAAATTTTTGTTATCATTTTTTACGTTGAAGTATTATAGTAATAAAAAATAATAATTCAGTAAATAAATTCTAAGAAAGTGTTATTAAATATGTATATGATGTTATTTATTCAACTGTTTTACATGTACAATGTACATACATAATTTTAATATTTATTTTTAAACGGAAGATGTAAACATATTTAATACTTCTAATAATATCTCTAATTTAAAAATTGTTAATTGCAAAAAGTTGTAAAGTCCTTATTCTCATCACTTAAAATCCTTACTCAAATCGTTCTACACAACTTCGAAAATAAAGTTTTCTAGAAAATAGTTTAAATATTTTATTAAAATTTTGGTATATTAATTTTAAAATGCAATTTTGGTTTAATATCCTTACAGAAATCCAATTTAGTGCTACTTAATTTAATATTAGAAATTATTTATTTTAAATATTAATCATTATCTTGCAATATTAAATTTATAAGGGTAACTAATTGCAGAAGAATAAAAATATCTTCTTCCTTTTCTTTATATTTCCATTTTTTTT
>NW_017305735.1:253312-283500 GCF_001594115.1 Trachymyrmex septentrionalis | reverse complement strand
TATATATATATATATTAATTTCTTAATTCTATCATACATAAACGATTATTTTATTAGTATCATAAAATCTCAAGGCATGATATACGTTTCATTCGCGCGAATAATCGGACATTCGCTCTGCAGTGTCATCCCGCTCAATATCACAGCGAAACGGGATTCTTCTTTGATCCCGCATCTATATATGGCGACATGTACCTCGAAGTAGCAACAGCAAAGCGTTACAAGCTTAAAGCCTAAAGTCCGCGCAAAAAGATCGTAAAACAAGGAGAGGCCCTATTTAATAAGATTACCGCGTCTCGAGGAGATTGTGTTGCTCGTCTCATCGAGTATCGGATAACGCAAGCTCTCTAAGGGTGGAGGGTTGCATCGTTTCCGTTGAGCAACGACGAAACACCCTCGTTGTCCACCGAATTTTTCAACGTTCCTGAGAGTTACGCCGCGATTAACTTCCACAGAGATTCCGCTCTTCTCTACCGTAAAGAAATTCCATCGCCTTACGGGCGATGTCGAGCGTCGTGGCGACGATGCGATAAAGCGTCGCAAAAGTGATAAAAAAAGTACTGCGCGCGAAGAAAATAAGAACAGGCTCCTTCGTTTCATCTTGAAAATAGCGATTTGATAAGAATGTGCTTTGTATTTAGCAAACTTCTAAAAGAAATGTTTACGTGAACGTTTATATTTCTATTCTCTTGTGAGACAAAATTTTCTTTTAATTGTTACTAATAAGAAACATCAGGTTTATTTACATAAATGGAAAACAATGAACGTTTAAATCAAAATTAGATAAAAGATTATAAAGCAAAATTTATTATGTAATTATTATTATTAGAAAAATATAGTGAACACCACATAAATTTCTTTATATTCATAGATTTTTTCTCATATACAGTAATAGCTATTTTATTATCAAAATAAAAAAGATTCAGTTTTCAAAAAATTATTCACATCATATATGAGAGAGATAATTGTTTTATGAATTTATAAGATTCGCGGGAATTCTTATTTAAAAAAAAAATTTATTTTTAATTTTCGTGCATGTCTTACAACTCTAAATTTACACTAATTTCAGATCTATAACTATACTATGACTTTGAGTAATTACTCATAATGAACTCGAGTAACTGTCGTTATCCAAACGTTTCCTTTATAAGATTCGATATATTTCCGTCTTTCTAGAAAATTCATAGGATTACTCATATCATTTTATCGAGCACGCTAGAAAAATTCATAGACCATAATTACTTATTTGGGTTTCATCATTTTAAACTTTACGCTAAGTAGTACATTCTTAAAGTGGATACATGGACGACGATCACAGATTAAGAGAAAGATACATTATGAAGTTCATTCGAAGGATCATTCGAAAGGATCTTTCTCAGCACAGTGTACAAAAGATATGTGGTGCAATGCAGTTCTGCATTCAAATGAGATCAGAGGTGGGCGCGAGAAGAGAAAGAAAGAGAGAGAGAGAGAGAGAGAGAGAGAGAGAGAGAGAAAGCGGAAGGAGAACAAGCTCTCTCGAAACAGCCCAAACCGCTCTATCGCGGGAGCTTAACTGACTGGTTTCGGTCAACAGGTTTGACACGGCAGGCCCGCCGTAAGGATAAAGATGATTCTCGCGGACAAAAACGACAGCGCGGCCGCCTGCCGCTTGCGACGTCGTTGCGGCCACAACCTTGTTGCAAGCGGCAGGGAATGCGGCCTTTTTTGCTGTCGAGTCCGGGGTCCGGTGGGGCCTGGGCAGTCGTCGAAGACGTTAATGGACACGTTGGGCCGCGCCGGGCGGACAGCAACATTTCCGGGCAATGTTTTATCACTTAAGGTCCGATCCGTCCAGGGCTTCACGCTTTAACTGCCCCGAGATCGATAACAACGTCGGATATCGATGCGAAACCTTGTTACAGGCGAAGTCCAGGCTCGAGCCCTTCCTCGTTTTTACTTTTGTTTTATTCCTCTCGTTTTCTCTTTCTTTTTTTTTTTTTACCTTCTTTTTTACTGCGCACCCGCAACCAGAGTGGATGTTAATGGACGTGCGAGCGATAACAAGCGAGCCGCGCAAACTTAACACCGTTGAGTGAGACGGGCGCAATTTGTTGCATCTGCGATCGGCTTTCGGCCCAACGTCGTCGAAACGTCTTCATAGGAAAAGAAACGAACGATTAGCTCCACGATTCGTTTCTTTCTTCAACAGATCGATCGATATTATAGCGGAAAACTAGTGTCCAGCACGAATCCAGTACATAACGTAAAATGCAGCACCACTTCAGCAGAAATTGTTCTTGAAATACTATTGCTGTGCTATACAATAGCTGAACGAACAAGAACACACGAAAATTTCATTATTGATAAAATAAGCTTTGATTATTGAGAAGGAGCTCGTATTAATATCTATATTGTGATATTTACGCGTGATTAAGTTTTGCTTGGATAACATAGTATATTAATGATTTTAGTTTGCTTAATTATTGGATTATTAATGCTGAATACTTGCTGATTTAGAGAATAATTAAATTTGTTAAAACACGCACGCACGCGCACACACACACACACACACACACACACACATTATCTATCAATTACAAAATGAAACATTACATACAGTGGATGTATGTAACTCAAAACCGGGAAGTTAAAAGTGTGATGAACCGATCGTTATAAAAAACCTACCTTGTACCAAATCATCAAATATCGAAGTCGAACCAAATAACATCGCTTTTTATCTGTCGACTTCTCTCTAATAGTTCGCAGGCGAATGTCAAGACAGGATCTCGGTCGAAGCCATCACTGCGGTTGCATCTAGTCTGTCGCTTTAATCCCATCCGTTACACTTTGGA
The DNA here is from genome assembly GCF_001594115.1 of Trachymyrmex septentrionalis. Lineage (NCBI taxonomy): Eukaryota > Metazoa > Arthropoda > Insecta > Hymenoptera > Formicidae > Trachymyrmex > Trachymyrmex septentrionalis. The sequence continues at coordinate 280,666 of NW_017305735.1, read as the reverse complement.
ACTCGAGAGAGAGAAGGTCCTTCCCCTCGGTCCTATCCTCACGGCGCTGCAGATGGAGGAAGTGGTCCGAAGAGTCCGCATCGCTTCTCAATCCGTTTACACGAGGGGATTCTTATCCCGGATTAATCGGCCGTTTGCGACGCTCCCGCGACAGGTACGACAGGCTTAATGCATCCAGGACATACTGTGCATTACAACGACGTGTCGTCCAGTTGCATTTTGTCCCCTACCGTAGCTCCTCCACTTAACCGTTACCGAGAGTCGTGCGCGAAATAAGCGAAGGCGCGAGAAGCCGCGAGGGAAGATTGCCGCCGAATGATAAAAACATTGATCAAAAACTATGACTTGTTTCAGTGCAGCAGCCATTAACAGCCCCGACGACGATTGGCGGATCTGCATCGTGAAGGTGCATCGTGCTGCATGCCGCACCGTTATCCGGCGTGAGATCGTTCATGGACGATAACGCGAAAATGCTCCGTATTCCGCGCGCTTGACGGATCTCATTAGCGACGGGGCAATGGGAAACAATGTAAACAATTCAAGGATTGTCCATAGGTAAACTGCGGACGACGAGGATTTAGCGGGTAAACGGAAGTCCGACGGCTATCTGTCTCCTGTCCCTGTGGTCGAGCGGCAGCTGCATCGAAACGGCTTATTGGTCCTTTACAATGTAATACTGATAAGTTACGGTTGACGCTTGTTGGATATTTTGAGAAGAGATATATAAAATTTTATAAAGTTTGCGTTGAATTTTGAGAAAAATCTTACATTTTATTGTTACCTTATTTCACGTGAAAAAAATGTCGTATAACAGTACTCGTATTAATAAAACAAATAACATTTTATTACAAGAGCTTAGCGCGTCTGTTTCATTAATACTCTAATGAATCAACAAGATTATTTTCAGTTAGATTACTGTTAATACATTTGTTCTGTGTATGAAATAATAAGAAAATCAATTATATAATTATGTACATCGTCTGATAAGATATTAGGTGCATTCAGTACTATGACCGCTCACTGAGCGCTCAGTGAGCTCTTATATCTGTTTGGTCTATATTTTTAGTTCTAACGAAATATGCCAATGTCTTATCAGACGATACCTATGTACATAAATATATAATTGATTTTCTTATTATTTCATACACAGAAAAAAAATGTATTAACAGAATTAGCTTATAGTAATCTAACTGAAAATAATCTTGTTGATTCAATGAGAATATTAATAAAACAATTAAGCTCTTGTAATAAAATGTTATTTGTTTTACTTTAGCGGTTGTAGTACTGAATGTACCCAATATAAGTCAGCAATTTCATCACACGAAGCCAACAACTTCATAATACATAAGAAAGAAATAAAAAAGTTTATGTTATAAATCAAATACTATATGTCACTTTGAGATATATACATATCCCTCGACTAATGTATATTTTTTGTATAATATTCATTGTTCAATTTATGAAATTAAAGGCGCATTTGCGATGTGCAAATAACTATTATATTTGGTAAAGATAAAAAGAATTATATTAAATTCTCACTAATTTTTTTTCACAATACAAAAATAAATTCCCACGAATTACGATATAATATGTGCGTTCGCATTGCAAAGAATCACAGTTTTTATACAAAACATATCGTAAAATGGACAAATTTTACACAAATAGCTTGAAATTATTGAGAGAAAAGCTTTCACATAGATGCATTTATGTGGCAAACAATAGCGTAAATCAGAACACAATATTTTGATTATTATTTTTCGCGTGTAATTGGCTGCATCATCATCCGCTTTTACTAGCAAATACTTGAGGATGAAATCTCAATTAAAATACAAGAAGAAATAAAAATATTTTCTTGTTTCCTACAATTGCGCAAAATAATTAAATTGCGAGTTATATTTTGAAGTTCGCCACATCTTTTTACTGCAAGTTATCTCTTCGTATTATCATTGTACAGAAAAGCAAAATAAAATTCATCATACAAAATCGGTGTAAAAAAAGTTTCCTCAAAATGGAAGATAGACTCTGAATACAAATAAAAAATGCATATCTTTAATTTGCAAAGATTCGTAAGAGAAATATTATTTGATTTTGTTGCAAATTTCAACTGAAGGATACTTAAAGATATATAAATTTATTATTATGTAAAAAATTGTACACACATACACACACGTTATTCTTTTTGGAGTAAATCCATCAAGAGAACTTTAGTAGTCGATTTAGTCGGCGATCCCATTTTCTCGGCGTGATGCGACTTTTAAGGCACGAAAGGGACTTCGCATGCACGCGGCACATCTATTCGAACGAAGAGAGACGCGGAGAGTGGTGAGGAGGAAGATGAAGAGGATGAGAGAGATGAAGGGCGCGAACGACCTTAAATACGTCGTATTCACCGCGCGTTGATGAACCGTTGCAGCGGACCGTGCAACTAGTGTGTACGCGTACGTACGTGTGAATCACGCGGAATGAAAATTTATCATACGGTATTTATCACCATAGACGCGATAGTCGGCTCGAATTACGTTTGACGCGGCTCGCGAAGCGCACGATTTTCCGCGCGGCAGCGATTTATGCGACCACCAAAAGATCGAAGAGTCGCGCCGCCGATGATCAAAGACGTGTATTAAGATCGACAGCTCTGCTCTCGACGCCGAGACGCCGCCGTTGACAGGGATGAAGAGTTACTAATATCAGCCATGTTCGCCATTTTTACATCAAGCAATTGCGAAACGCGTGTGAACGAAATGCATGTCTATGTTGTTACGAATTTTCCTGCGTGCTCCCTTTTTCCCGTCAAAAAGCTACAAGAAATTAATCAGGTTTTCAGGAAACGAGACTCAACATCAATTAGTATAACGCAAAAAATAATGAAAAGATTAAAGTTAGAGGTTTTTTAAAAAATCGTATAGTATAAATATATTATAAATTGTGTCCTTTCTAGTATCTTTAAATTTATTTGAAAATAAAGGGAATATTTAAAAAAATTTTCAGAGATTCTAAAATATTCAAATTATTAAATCATTCCTCTTGTTTCAAAAATGCACGACTAAAATTAAAGTTTTTCAGAAAAGAAGAAAAAGAATTTTTTAACTTGACAGAAAATTATTAACTTATCATATAATATCAATAAAAACATATGCTCTTAAAAATATTCAATGTTATTTTTGCTTTATAATAAAAAGGACAAAAATCACTCTTTTTTAGTTATGACGATTTTCATATCCTAAATTATAACAAATCTGTAATAATTTATCAAAAGATGACATAACTCGAAATATCACTGACAGTTTACATTTACTTTGAGAAGTTTATAATGACTAAATTTGAAATAAAACAATTTCTTCTTCAAATTTTTATCATCCAAACTGTTTTTCCTTTAAATAGTATCTATAGAAGACTCTCCTATTCATTTACAAAAATGATACAACTCAAAATATATAACTTTATAAAAGGTATTATAATCTCTTTGAAAATCTCAAGAGTGACACAAATGCTATTTGACAGATGAACTGTGAAGTTAGTCCATTTTTTTATAATTGATAGACTAATCTTTACCTAACTCATTCATGGTAACTCGAAAATCACTTTTTTTTTTAATTGTATCACTTTAAAGAGAACGAAATATTCTCAGTTCATATTGAGTTTCCTAAGTTTTAAATCTTTTCTATACTTATACAGTATTCAGTTCTCTGCAAGTCCTTTCATTCGTTTAATATAGATTTAATCTTCTATATATACAGATATCATTGCAAAGTTTTCTGCAAAGTCTTGAGAAAATTAATTTAAAAGTTCGATTTCCAAAGAGATTTCCAAACGTTTAAACATTATTAAGGAGGATTATTCGGAAAGAAAAGTGGAATATGACAATAAATCGCATACTGATAATAATCAGATCGCCTACTTACTACTAGAGATGAAGACAATAATTCTATCTCCTGTTTCCCGTCTACACCATTCTTTCGACGACTCGTATTATTGGGAGAATTCGTAGGACGAAGCGTCGAAAGTTCGACTTTACCCTCGACGGCGTTCCTGTCATTCCTTTTTACGCGAGTGGGACGCTTTCTGAAATAAATCTCATCTCGGAGCGTTGCGTGGGCGACGCGACGCGTCGGTTGCTTCAATTCTTTCTGACGACGTTACCGAGAGACCACGAGTGGGGGCTTGCGTCGTCTGAAGCTATCGATCATCGATACTGAATTCAATTACCTTATTGTGTCTTCAGAGGTGCACGCGTGTGTGTCTTTCTTACGAGAGGCCGCAATGGTTCCCTGTCTAGCGGCTGGAGCATCGCTAGTCTCCAGTCGCTTCCATCAAATGAAAGCCCGCCTATTGGAAATCATCGTTGGCGATCCGAATTGTTATCATCTGAATTTGATTTTTGATAGTAGCAATAAACAATGAAAAATGCGTATCTTGATTCTACGTAATGAGCGATAACGAGAAAAATCAAAGGAGACAAGGAGAGATTGTCTCGTTTGAGATCCCATCGTGCATGTCTATACAAAGATTATTCATCGTGGCAGGAGGGAATTACTGCGAGATTTGATCGCGTAATACCGCAAGCGTGGGTATGCGTGTACAACGATCTTGGGCTACGTTGAATGGACCTCAAACCTTGGAATGTTCATCTAGATATACATGCTCTACGACAGCGAATTGCTTGTTAATCGGACTACGATATTACAGGCGAATTCAGCGTAACTTCTTGTCGCTGATAGAGAAGATAAGAAAGTTTACCTTGATTAAGATTTTGTAATGTAAATCTCGATTAAAATTATATTATATGTTGGAATCGGTGGCATTTTAAGTTGATGCTATCTATAATATTCCAGAATAGACATGCCATTATAAACATTGCACAAGAAATATAATCGAGTAGATATAATATATTGAACAAGGATGTAAGAAAATATCTCCTGAATCAATTGTATGCATTCTATGTTTATGACAAGCTACGTAAGCGAAAAATGTATACAATAATGAAAGAAAACATTTAATAATAAACGTTTGATTGTCTATTTATTCATAAGTTAAGTTGATTTTATAAGTTAAGTTGAGTTGTTAGAGAGTTGTACAATTTTTAACTTGAAGTAAATTATCTCTAAATTTTACATAATATTTAGATAATAAAATTCGATCAAATTAATATTAAACATTAACATAATTAGATCTTGTTTCTAATATTCAATTACTCTAAATGTAGCTATATATTAGTCACTTTTGATCTGAAATTATCACAATATAATATTCTATTACATACCAGCGTTATCAATAATTCTCGGGTATACTATTGTTACCTCCAATTATTACGCTATTTGCTTCACAAAATATCATGTCGCGATTTCACTGCCATCACACCATCCTATTGTCAAAATAGTTAATTAGCTCACAATTCTAAATATGTTTCTAAACATTGATATAAACTATACGTGATTACATGGTATGAGTTTTCTCTGATATTTTATTCTCTTAGATCGCGAGGAAATCTTCTTTGAAACGACGTGTAACGCGAGCGAGAGTATCGGACACGTCGAACCTTAGACACCCGGCGAACCGCACCGACCGCGGCTGCTCATTTCGCGTACGGTCCATACATCCGGAGACGGCTAGCCGTAGACACTCGAGATTCCCAGATCGCTATCTGCGGATCGTCGGCGTACAATCGCACGCGCGCTCTAGCATCACCGCATCACCGGAATTGCATCGTTCTCCAACTGCAAACGCATCAACTGCGACCGATGATAAAACCTTCTGCGATGACGTCGCAGGCACGTCAAACCATCTAACGTTGATAAGAACACTTTGACTATTTTAACGGTAACTTCCTATATATCACGATTTACAAACGAAAATGAGGAAACAAAAAAAGCTGAAAAAATGCACAAAGATTTTATTTTGCGTGAGAAGTTCTAAATGTGACGGAATGCGTTTAATTTAAACAACGTCTTATTATATTATTCGACGAAAGTCTGCATTAATTTTTCTCTCCTATAATTGTCACAATATATTCGTTGAAAATTTTTTCGCGCCAAATGTCGTTAGCATTCAGGATATTGAGTAGATTCAGAATAAAATTAGCAAAAAATAACATTTTTGGGAATTTTTAATCATTTTTTGAGAAGACTTATTTCTAAAGAAAATCTACAATATATAAAAGTACAATTAAAAAGCTTCCAAGCGAATTTTCGTTCATGATCATACGATTTTGTTTCATCAAGTTATGGCTGTTTAAATTTCAGATTTTTGTTGAATTAAAGTTCAACAAAAAAATCATTTTTTTTCTTTTCAAAGTGTTATACTACATACCCCGAAGTTTTTTGTGTTAGATATCATGTTATTAGAATTTGTGTACATCAGGATTTTTAGTAAATTAGAATGTACTAGTAAATTGGAGTAGTTTTGGCCCATTTCACTCCAATTTACTAAAAATTCTACTATGCTATCCAAATTCTGACAACAGCATCGTATTCAACGTCCAAAAAATCCTCAGAGTATCTACTATCGAAGAGGAACTAACATTTCAAAGAAAAAAAACATGAAAATAAAGTCGTACTTACGCGATCATGTACTAAAATTTATTTGAAAACTCTTAAATGATAGATTTTAGATGCTGTAGACTTTATTTAAAATTAAGTTTTTGTTTTACCGTAAAAAAAAGTTTTAAAAATAGCCCTAAACCCATTTTACTTCAATTTACTCTAAATATTGACATGCTATGCAAATTCTACAAACGACATTGTGTTCAGCGAAAAAATTTTCGGGGCATCTATTATCGAAGAAAAAAATGGCACTTCAAAGAGAAAAATGATTTTTTTCTTAATTATATAATTATATAGAAAGTCTAAAATTTAGACAATCATAACTTGATGAAAATAAGTCACACAATTATGAATTGAAATTTATTTAAAAACTCTTGAATTGTACTTTTAAATGCTGTAGATTTTATTTAGAAACAAATTTTTACCATAAAAAAGTATTGAAAATGACCAGAAACGTATTTTTACCTATTTTACTTCAATTTATTCAAAATATACTGACGTGCTACACAAATTTTATCAACGGCATCGTGTTCAGCGCGAAAAAATCTTCGGAATATGTACTACGACACTTCGGAGAGAATTTGATCGTCGAACAGCCGTAATTCTAAAAATCATGATTCCATTAAGGTACTAAAATTACAATTTTTATTCTGCTATTTTATTATTTTCTACAAATTTTATAATAATATCAAGGATTAACTAGATGTATTGTTACTACAAATGAAGATCTAATTTATATTCTACTCGATACATTGGAAACGAAGTCTCATGCCGAGGTGTCCGAACTCTTCTTCGTCTCGATTAACGTGGAACGAAACGAAGGACTAAATGTTTAATTAACCAGCGATGTATTTACTGAGGCTGTTCCATGGTAAGAGCAAACCGCGCGCGTTCGGAGCGATAAACAATGATTACAGCAAGCCCTTGTGAAAATTGCGAGGTGTGACACGCCGCAAAAAATCCCATCAACCTCGATGATCGTGCCACTTCTATACATACATGTCGATTTATCTGTTTATCTCTCTCTCTCTCTCTCTCTCTCTCTCTCTCTCTCTCTTTCTCTCTCGTCCTTCTAGTACTCTTTTACTCTCGTTTTATCTCTCTCACGAGTGATAATCGTGCCGGCGCGATTCGATGCAGAGTCGCATTGTCATGCCAGTAACGCCGATGTACCACTTTGTAACAGATCGCTGATTGTATCGTGACTCATTGCACTGCATGGCTGTGGCATTTGCATTACACAGAGTGTCTAGGAAAAGCTATACAGCAATAATCCCCAAAGTATAAATGTTCGTAAAGCTATTTGCATGCGTATTCAACAATTGAGCAAACGAGTTAACCGATTAATTTCAGATTTGATTAATTGCGCTTTTATTTAATATAGAAATATTATGTTGAAAAACGCTATTACTACTTGTAATACATTTTTGAGATGTTGAACAAGAAATAGACTTCAGTTTTTATACGAAAGAATAGTTTTGCTGAAATACATATTATAAACGTTTTGCTAGGTACAGATCTAAAAATAATTTTGTTGGATCATTAAATTTATTACGCAGGACGCTTACAATAGTTCATAAAATATCAAAACTTTCTGCAGTATTGTTCATGCTTAAGATTCCTATTAGTAATTAATTTGATAGTGCAACAAAATTATTTTTAGATCTGTATTTTAGTTTAATTTTTAGATACTTCAGGAAAATCATTTTTTTAGATAGAATGTACAAAGATGAAAGCTTACAAAATATTTCTTTTATATGTTGTTTAAAATTTGTAAGGAATTGTATTACTCGTCAATTAGATTGTAATATCGAGTAATTAAAGCTCTTTTGTATACCCAACAGATCGAAACATGGGATACAGTTGGCGTTTTACAGATAAGGGAATTATCAAACGATAATTTGGCTGGATCAATGTTTAATCGATGCGTATTTTAATTCTATCGGTTTCGAGAACGCTAAATCGCCACTTACATTAGCCGGCAGAATGGGCGATTACCTTCATCATCGTTCGGCCCTTTAAGCTAGCCTCACTCGATTAGCAGCAACTTTCGACAGAGTTGCGTTCAATTAATCCGCTCTAATTTTCGCACGAGTCCCGTCGAAATCTCGCCTAGACATTTCGCCAATTCGCCGTACACGGGTATACCAAATTGCATGGATAAATGCTCGCCTTAAGGGCGATTCAATAAAGGAAGTTATCAGTACAATATTGTACCTAACTGATATTGATATTGATCAGTAAAATAATAAAATTTAAAATAATAGACTTAAAATATTCATTTGTATAAGAATGTGTTAATTTCTAATAAATAGATAATAATAGAAAAAAATATTCAAACATTTTATCTTAAAAAAAAACTTGATTTAATTCTTTACGGCTCTTACACGGCGTAATAATTTCATTAAATTTTGCTGAAAGCAAAATAAATTATATTCTGCATCTTTAAATATCCCATAATATTTTAAATTTACAATATAATATTTTACGCTAATAGGAAGATTATTCTAGCTTCCTACGATCGCATAAACTTCATCGATTGTTCAACAGAAGCATAATAGCCTCAGTTAAATCTGGCCACGATTTTCCCAACGATGGTTAATTAACTCTAACCATAGTTTAATTGGTTTCATGTTTTTTTCTAGATAGTAGCATTAGCTAATACAGATGAAAGAAGAAGATATAAGGAGATGTTCTTGCAAGGTTAAAGTTCATTAATGTTGGTTTGTACAAAACTAATCTCTAAGATATATTTGACACTAATATAGTTGATACTCCTACTAGCTGTAGGTTTACATTAACAATAATTTTTCCTAATAACGTTTTATTCGAGGAATTATTAGAACGCCAGAAGAAACTTAGTTGCGGCTACAGAAGATTAATAATCAAATTATCGATTATTCACTTGTAAATGTTCGAACGTTAACAAGTTTATTCTCACGGCTTTGTGATACTTCCCACTTGAATCGCCTATGAGACCGAAAGCGAGATGGAACTTCTTTAATTGCTCCAATCAACCGACCGCTTATTTCCATGATTGCACTCGTGATTACGCGTGGCACGGGATCGATGAGTTACGACGCCACGGTAATTGCTTCTCACGTCGATGCGCGGGCCGGAGTGAACCCCGGTGTCGTTTTCGCGGTCTTACAAGACTCGACCTTCGCCTTTTTCTCCTGTTAAATAAGCCCATGGATGCGTAGCGCGATCGAGGACGTCGGCCGATTCCCAGGGGATTTATCGAATTTGTGGCGATAAGAGGAGCAACCGGTTCGCCGACTCGCGGTCCGGCTTGAACGGAGGAGGTGGGAACGAAGAACCGGAATGCCCATCCTGCGCTGTCGCGACTACAAAGTTGCGGCGTGTGGCTCAACTCGTTTGTAAGGACGCCGGGCGCGCTAATACGTAATCCTCGGAACGGGATGCGCATTCCCGAGGAACGAAGGCAGATGGTGAACACGAGTGTTCTGGCGTTCGCCGGACACCCGACCGACAGCAGCACTGACAACGTGATCGATATCTTGAGATATTGACATTTTTATTCGTTATCGCGGTGTAACTTTTCGATTTTAACACCCGACGCTGCTTGTTCGACCAACCGAACATCATGTTCGCCACAATGTTTAGCATGGATTAAGCTCTCGCTCTTATCTAATGAAGCACGCGAGGCAGGTATCCCTCAAATTGAAATAACAAAGCATCCGAAACACATATTGCATCCGAATTCTCAAATGTGAGAAGATCTAATTTTCACACAAGTTAGAGTTCTGAAAACTTTCGGTAACGAATTAATACAACATTTCTAATACAAACACGCGGCATCGACTGAACTTTCAAATGTAAATATCAACTTTGCGGAAGTGAAGACTAATTTATGTCATGCGTCACGGTTAAACATTTCTCTTGGTATAAAAATAACAAAAGTGTGCAGACGGGGGGGGGAGGGGGGTGGGAACTTAAGTGCCGAATTGAAGTTTCCCCGTAACGTACTTCCACATCGGTGAAATTAATTAAACACATCAAATCCCGCTTCTCGAACACGCGACATCAGCCGAGCTTCCAAACGCGACGGGCCAACTTCACGCGGACGTAAAACATTCACCCAACTACTCGCACACCTCTAAGCCGTAAAATCGCTTCGCCATAGCGAGATGCTTGCACACTCACGTGCACAGCTTCTTATTATTAACCCCGCGGCTCACGAGCAATTACGAGCATTCTAATAAACTGCCGGGCCAATCGGAGATCGAGCTGCAACGGTACCTCTAAAGCTGGGAGCATAAATTTTCCCATTTCTCAACGCGGCGATGCGATAATCATAGCTTTCCCCGGCGCATTTTCACTCGTATTCTATACGAGCGAAAACGTAACACGCGGGGCGACGAATTAATGTGTCGTGCCGGAGGATCTACCCCAATCCATGATTTTTACGGCCTATCGAGGGTTACTGTATACAGAAACACGTTGCCACGGGATAGAGACATTTGTTAACGCGGATCGAGACCCGCATATTGCACCTTCCGCCTGCACTCTCTTTTTCCCCCCTAGCATCCCCTTCGCCTTCCTACATCTCTTTTTCTCTCTTTCTCTGGCTCTGGCTCTCTCTCTCTCTCTCTCTCTCTCTCTCTCTCTCTCTTTCCTATCTCTCGACACCCCTGGCAAACCCTCGTGATTTATTATCTCAATTGTCATTATAATCGAAGCCGGCTGTCGAGAATTGCATGCTGCATCGACGACTACTGAATAAACGTGCTTTCGTTAGGATTACAATTCGTATGCCTCTTTGAAATAATATATGACTTCATTTATAAAGCAGCATAAGTAAATAATACCCAACATTATAAATCAATGAAGATTTAATATTAAAATGAATGGTCGTATTGATTATAATTATTTTCCAATATATGCTGCGTATATTTTAATTTAATCAACGTTAATTTTCTTGATTAGATAAAATTATAATTTATTAGTAGTATTACAGTCAATTTTCTACATTAATGTATATATCATATATAGAATAATTAATTGAGGCGTGTTAAAGCAAAACATTGTAAATACTATTAATTCTTCAGGAGAAAGTAAAATTATTTTATTTTCTTGAAAACGATCGCTTCAAAAATTCTACAAAAATTACCGTAATATCTAAATATATGAGCAATCAGTCTTCGCAAAAATTTTTAATTAAATCCAATTTAAAAAAATGTGCTAAAGTTGTTGAAATTTTAAAACACTACAATTAAAAATACACATCAAGATATTCAATAAAACAGTAAAATAATATTTAATAATATATCACGAGTTTATCATTAAAATATTTATATTATCTGGTTTTTTATTTATTTCTTGCCGCCTTTAAAAATCAGATTACAATTATCTATAACGTATAATTAAGAAAAAATGAAAGTTGAGATTCTGAAAAACTTTTGAAACAGTTGAAATACTTGAGAAAATGTCAAATCTTGTATTTATTCTCCTGAAAACTGCATAATTCGCATTGCAATACTCGTACTTCGTTTAGCTCTCTCAGTTTTCTCATTTCCGTTTGTTGCACGAGGAAAAATTAATCCTCGACCAAAAAGAAATCGCTTTCTTTAGCATTGTTTCTTTCTCTTTCTTTCTTTCTCTCTGAAATAGTTACCAATTGATATCCGGATCCCAGCAAACGTCAAGAACATCTAAAACAGCAGAACTTCAAACGATCTCGATGTATTTTCCTCAAGTTTTATTTCAACGCTTCTGCAAAAATCGCGATATACAATTCTCCACGCAATATTGTCATAACATTCTACTCCGTAGTTTTCGCATGCACATAGACATGATTCAATTTTTAACTCTTTTCGTACTACCTTTTTTTCATAGTTATGTTGTAAATTCTCTCATTTCACATATTAGTATACTGAGGGTAGCAATTTTTATAAAAAGATAATCTTTTATTTTACCAACATTGTAATAGCGTTATGACGAAATGCGTTTTAGAAAGTATATACATTCTTAGTATTATTACGTAAATGACTCAATCAAATAAAGACACACACACACACGCACACACACACACACACACACACACACACACACACACACACACACACGCACACACACACACACACACACACACACACACATATATACCTATTAATTATAATTCTACTAATTTTCCTTAAATTATGTACAATTTTCTAAAATCGTAAGAAATCAATATAAAATATAGATCAGCACGGAGAATTCTAATATTATAGAAAAACTCGAAAATAAAAATCGTGATAGAATTTGATTCTCTTTTGTATTTTATAGCAAAATATTTCAAATTTCTTTCTCTTTGTATGTTCCTCACCATCGTATCTCACTATGGAGATGATTTCACAACCCTCTTATCCTTATGTACGTACACGCGAACATGACAGGAGGGGTAGAAAACGTCCCTCGGTAGCAATAAACTGATGCTTTGTTGCGAGCAGTTGCTAACAACGCCTCGGCAGGATAATAAACGCACGTTTTCGCGGCCGCTTTTACATATGTAACCCTCGCTCACACGACGTAATATGTAACATAAAAGTATAATTGATTTAATCCGAAAATACTACCAAATTGTTAAATATTTTAAAAGTGATTCTATTCTGAAGTTTTCTTTGATATAAATGGCTCTCTTTTCATATGCAATCTATAAATATGTAACACTCGTATTAATATTTTATTCAAGAAAAAAATTTCGTTCGAGAAGAAGCTATTTTAAACAACTCCGTCCTCGATAGCTGCGTTTAAACGTATGTACAGATTTAATTGACGCCAAAAGAACCGCGCGAATTTTCACATCGCGCTTTTCGAAATATGTATATATATATATATATATACACAAATTGTATAATATTAACTTCATATCTGATATGCTAATGCCCTCATTGGCTAAATATGTAATAAGCCAATAACATACATCAAACAGTATTTAAAGACACTTAAAACATAAAAAATATGCATTCATAATTTTATTGAAGACTATTTTAACTCATATAATATAATTGTCAAATTGAAATCAAATTCTATTCTTACTTTTACAGTTCGCATAACATAGATCGATATTTTCATTTCAGTTTAAACTATTGTATATATAGAAAAAGCAGGGGATGCTAGTAGTCCATGTTTACATGTATGAGGTCTGTTCTTTATGCCTGCACTTTCTGAACTAATGCACACGGCGCAATAAGTTGAAACAAACGTATATTTGTTAGGTTTCACCTTATTGCACTGTGTGTATCAGTTCAGTGAGCGCAGGAATAAAGAAAGAAGATCTATGGTTGAAGACCCCACGTATATTCAGAAATAGACCGTTACATGAACGTAATAAAAATATGCATTCCTACGAAGGTATCACTGTTGATTTATAAACAATAAGATAATAATTTAAAACATATCTCTCTCTCTCTCTCTCTCTCTCTCTCTCTCCTCTCCCCCACACTCCGCTTCTCACTCTCTAAAGTTAAGAGATACGTTGAGTTGAAGAGAGACGCTGATATGTTCCATTATTTCTAACGGAGCACAGACGCTAAGATCAGGGATCGGCAGTCTATATTTATTACATCTATCTATAATTAGTCAACAATTGATGCTTCTATTATCGAACACATAAGATACGGCTACACAATAAATAAACTTAAAAAAGAAGACGTAAAGAGGGAGCAAATCAATATTTTTAATTTTCTACTGCTAACGTTCTGTATTATAATTGGCCGATTCGCTTACTGCTTACGTATTACAGCTTTATGTATTTTTGTGTGTGCCATGACTTGAGACTTCTCGTGAAATTATGGTGAATGAAATGGTATGGATACGAGTCGCAGCCTATCGATGACATCCGCGCCATTAAAACTCACCTCGCAAAATTCATTTAATGTCTTGCTCACGCCCAGCTGTAACTTGCTGCAGCTACTATTCTAGCAGCACTGCACTCCGCATCAATGGCCAAGTTAGTTCAAAACTAATCAGCGCTAAGTTTCGCGTGGCAATGCAAACTTCCTTACGATCGGCGTAAAGCTACCAATAGCGTTATAAATAACACGTTATAGCACAATCGCTCGCTCGTTCTCGACTGGAATCCCCATAATTCTTACTTGCAGCGCGCATAAAAAAACTTATAATAACGTAATCAGAACATTGGTGCGCTTCTGCTATTATTACAAATTTTGAGTATTAATGAAAGTAACCGTACATACAAAAAGAATTCATTAACACTGTTAATGGATAATAGGAAGTTTTTGCAATAACATTAATTCAGGTAAACGCTAAAGTCACGTTATCCTTTTCTTAATTAATTATTAAGAAAAAAACAACCTGACCTTAGCGTTCACCATATCTGAATAAATGGTAATGCAAAAACTCTCTAATGTTAACTCTCAACAGTTTTATTAAATATAGAGGTATAAATTAAAGTAGATGAAGCAGTACAGTTCGAGTCGAAATGTGAATAAGTTCATAAATACATGTGTGCAATCTACAATGAAATTGCTCTTTTGCAATATAAATTTGTCTTGATAAGCAAAAAATTAGAGAACCAGTAGAAAAAAAATCTACAGATACAATAATAATAAAATCACATTGTATCTTAAAGATAATATTAAATCTTGTACTAACTTTACTTTTAATTATTTTAATTTAAATAATTTACTAATAACATTTTATTTATGTCCTACTAATGCAAAATTCTTCATAAGTTTTGTATAAAATTAAATTTGTGATAGCTTTTATAATCTCTTTTAAGTTACAAACTTATTATTTTCATATTCTTCATAATCACTTTTCTCTAAATTTTCTTTCAATTTACAAGCATTATAGAAAACGTCTCTCTATATTTTTTACGCGTACCTTTCTTTTTTATTTACACAGTGTTTGCGTCTATTCTGTAAACTATCATTGTCATCCTATATACGCGTAAAATTTTTATTAAATTATTAAATATTACTATTATTTTAAATGTGTCCATTAGTAATTATATCTTTTTTGAATGGTTCTTTTAGAATTTATTTACATAATTAAATCTTTTTTTGCAAAGTTATTCGCGTAAATTTAACAAGATAAAAAATTTAATGTTCGTATAAGCATTAGATGTTTGTGATGATGTAAGATTTAGTCTGTACCTAAGTTACGTTCATTACTCATCACATTTATGGCTTTTAACACATAAACGAAAGTAACGTTAAGAGGCTTCCGCTTTTTGCACGCCAGCCTGATACCGCGTTAGTCTGCAACATTTGCATCCGGCTAACACGTGCCAAGCGGTTTTGTAATACGATGCGAGGACGCGCCGGCATTCCGAAGGAAGCTGTTAAATCGATGGAATCCTCGTTTCCTTGTTTCTTGCCGCGCGCCAGGAGCACCAGCGAACCGTAATGAAAATTTCAGTACCCCGTCGAAATGCATAAAATGCCAGCCGTGTCGAAATGCAACCCTGCGGGTGGAACGCAAACGGAACCTATTGACCTCTGTGTTTATTTACGCCGAGGATATTTTCACTCGTATTTTCCATCCATAGTATTCCAATGAGAAACAACAGTTCAATGTTTTGGTGGATTTTTAAATCTATTTTCATTTTTAAATTCATTCTCATATACATATAGGCTACAATTTGCAAAGTAAAATGTGGAGCACTTTGCGTATTTCTGGTATATCTACGAAATTATAATAAACTCTCTAAATTCTTTGGGGTGAAATCTCACCCTAAGAGTGAAAACTGGATTAGTTTTGAAAAGGAGTCTCAGTTTGAATATTGTAAAAGGGACCTCTTTCAAGACCTCTTAGGATCTCTTTCACCAACTTCTGAAATTAATCAACGATCAATTCACAGAAGTGTCAACAGCAATTTAATATGTATCAGAACGTTTCCTCTCTCTTTCTTTTCTAAGTCAAACTGTGTTTAGTTCTCATGTTGGCAATCGTGATGATTGAATTAACCACTCGATTAATCGGAGTAGGTATAAGAGGCCCTAAGAGATTTTACTCTTCAGATTAACATTCACTGTAAACAACTTTTAGAGAGTATATTTTCATTTTTTAGCATATAACATATAGTTAATTAAAATACAAAATAAACAAATAAACTTTCTATCACGTGAGCTGTCGCCAAAAAATTGTGTTTAATCTTTTTATAGAACATTTTCAGATCACAAGATTTTTCCCCAAAATATTCTTTATTTAAAACAGTTGAACTTACTTCTAAATAAACCATCTAAATGTGTCAATCAATCGTAAAAAGTGCACTGTTATCTGTGACATTCTAAGATTTTTCTCTCGTAATCTATCGGCGCGTATCGGGTTTAAATTCCGGCGCGTATCTCTTCGGGCCCTACACAGGTTACACATTCTTCTCCCTCAACCGTTTCTCAAGCCCGATGGGACCCGCGGCGGAATCGGCGAATGGTAAAACGCTGAATTGCGACTTCATTAGCCGCACGACTTTGCGCTCGCTGTAATTCCGGCGTGCCCTGAGCTTCTCTTCCTCCAGCTGTGCGAGTACCGCGCGAACGCCGCGCCGCCCCCGCGTCACGAAGAGTGGCGAACGAAAAGAGGAACGGGAAAGATTCGACAAAAGAATGGCTGGGTATACGCATGTGAAGTGGGGGAGGGGACCGGGACCCAGGAAAAAAAAACGAGCGGTTTCGTGGAGGACGAGACGTTAGGTGGACGATCGGTGCAGAAAAAGGACGAAGAGCAGAAAGGAAGATGAAGAGCACGCATGCGGCAACTTTCTCGACGGAGACAGAAGGCTAAAGAGAGACAGAGGGGCCCACCGGGGGCACGGGAGGCAGGAATGAAAAAGGATGGAAAAAAAATTAGGCGTTCTGTAGATCGCACGCCATGGGACGACGACTGGCCTCTGTCTCTCCTTTCTTTTCTCTCTTCTGCTTCTTCTTCTCTGCTTTCTTCTTCTTCTTCTTCTTCTTCTTGGCTGTCGTTCCCCTTCTTTATTTCTTCGGCAAGGCGTACAGTGCGCGTCGCAAACACAAAACATGTCATGGCTTCTCGCAGTTCCTATCGTCTACTTCCTCGTTCCAATATATACGCCACGGAACGTGTTGGAACGAGGTAAATTTCTACAGAATAAACTAACGAGAAATTAACGAGGATTATTATATTAGCAATTCTTTTTAGTCGATGATATTAAAACAGAAGAAAAAAGAATATTATACACAAGTAATTCTCTAAAAAAAGAATTTAACAGCATAATTGAATAGCAGCAATGGCAACTATAGAAATAATTGAAAACAAATTAGATATAACTTGATAATAAATTCAACAGTTATCTTCTCTCGATCTTCTCATTTGATTAAACATGCAATTCTTCGCGGATCAAGTTTGGCCGAATATCGAGATGTCTCGAAAATCACTCAGGACCGCCAATCCGTTCTAAGAGGAGCACTCATTATTTACATAGTGTCTCGCAAGCGAGATTTCGAGAGCGCAAGGAACGAAAAATGCGGGATCCAATCGTCACCGACGTCACCATCGTCGTTGCCGTTGTTCCGAAGTTTCCGCGGGTGGGATAATGGCGGGCTAGCACAATGCGCCGGCACGGATTCCGCAAGTTCTTTCAAATGTGCGGGGAGAGAGAGCGCGCCTTTTCATTATCTCGACTGTACTCGGGTACCAGTTTGTATCGAAGAAGTCTGTGGACGAGAGGGATGGATGGATTGCCATCGGCCGAATCGGTCAAGGAGCCAGGACAAGCGGGGGAGGGAAGGAGACAGTGAAATGAGAGGAAGAAGAAAGAGGACCGACCGGAGAGTTCGAGGGAACCTCGACGAGAGCACGAGAGAAAACGAAGAAACGACGAGGAGACACGAAGAAGCGCGCACTATAGAGCGGACCGATCAGCCGTGGGCCTGGCTCATTATAACTTTTATGACTGGTCATTTGGTCCACTCGGAGCCTTAACGCGAATGCCGACATGCAAAGGGCGCATCACCGTCACGGTCAAGACGGGTCTATCTGCGGAAGTATCCGTCGCGTTTAAATCCGGCGAATCGGCACAGTGTCGCAGAAGTGAATTGATATGTATGGAGCTTTGCGCTCAAATGCTGGAGATTTTATATTTTGAGAGACAAGAATGGTCAATACTACTCTGCGATTCGGAGATGGAAGGTCGTATTAAAAGATTAAATCTATATTGCGCGAAATATGCTGCGTACATATAAAAATACATGTCGTTTATTTACTTCAAAGTGACACAACTCAAAGAATTAAGTTTCTCAGAAAAAAAGAGAAAAATTATATTTTAAACTTGATAAAAAATTATTAACTTATTAATCTCTACTAATTTCAAATAATATTGGCAAAGAATATTTTCTCAACATAATCAAACGTCATTTTCGTTTTTCAAAAAATTTTTTTTTTAAATCTTTCTTTTTGCAATGATTTATTTACTTCAAAAATGACGCAACTCAAAGAATTAAATTCCTCAAAAAAAAGAGAAAAATTATATTTAAACTTGACAGAAAATTATTAACTAATTAATAATACAATTTACATTATGTTGACTCTGTTCTTCAATAAAATAGTAAGTAGATGGCTCGAAAACTTTTCCAGGTTTTTAATTCTAGCTAATACAGAAATTTAAAAGATTGAGAATCAACGACTAAATATTTTATCACATAATCAAAAGTATTATAATATCTAGCACTCTTATATTATGTTAGCAAAGTTCATTAATTTAGCAAGTTCCGAGGAGCATTTAATAATATCTTTGTAACAATCGTTTTAGTAAATTTTGTTAAATTTTTTCAACGCAGTTGACAAAAGTTAAGTTCAATGCGAAGCGTTAACGTTAGCTGATCTCACTGAGGTACAATGACCACCGATTTCTCCACGCCCTTTTCCAATTCCGCCATCCGACCTCGGTGCTTCTTGCTTCCCGGACTGGCTGTAATAACTGTCTAATTTAATAACCCTAACCGAGAAGCCGCGCGCACCCACGTTCGCGTTCGCTTGCGGAAAATTTCATTCCGATTTGTGTGATAGTTATAGTAGACATGCGGCATATGAGGAACGAAAGGGTCTATTCTGCAGGCTCCACGCGGTAGCGTCGTTCTCCTTTGCCACTGCCGTGGAATCCGTGAGGCTAAATTAACTACTACCTTAGACGAAACAATTTCACGTAGCTACTTTCCGTCGTAAATTGACTTGCACGTATAACGCGTATGTAATAGAGTTGGGCCCGAGATACGAGAGTCCAGGGCCGCATACCTACAGGTCTCTTAAAAAATAAAAAAAGCATCATAACTATGTATATTCCACGCTATTCTTTTAAAATATATCTTAAAGATGATTTTATTGTGTCAAATTCGCAATCTTTTGAAATTGTTCATATTGAATTTCAAAAATATTTCTTACCTGGAAAATTAATGAATTGTCTTTCCAACAATCAGTGACGTAGAAAACATAAAAAACTTTTTTTATTTTCTAGAGATCAAAGAAGCTAACCCATATAGCACAGAATTTGCAGCAATATTGCTGCAATAACGCTGCAATATTACTGCAACATGCTTTTGTGCTGTAGAGGAAGTTATTATAAATAATATTTAAGTAAAGTTTATATATGAAGTTAATTGAAAAAGATGAAATTCTTCCATGTACCCAGGGTCTTGAAAAATTTACTCTTCAATTCGTTAAAAGTCTTTATGCTTCAATATTTAATATTTGCATAATCACAGATTTTTCCAAATTTTAGCCGAAGAAAACCAATTTCGAACTCATTGAGAAGAATTTCGTTACTTTTCAACAGCTGACATAATAAAACTTGCCTCTGTAAATCGTAAAATATACTGTATGTGCATAATGTACAACACAGTGTATAATATACGTGCGTGCGTGCGTGCGTGCGTGTGTGTGTGTGTACACATACATGTATATATAAATGCAATAAATTCTCTAAAAAAAAAAAAATTTCTATTTTTAAATGTAATTGTATATTTAATATAATTTAACTATGTATTTTTTAATTATATACATATAAAATGTGCAATTAAAAATTACCTAGTTTTAAGAATTTAACATAAAGTCGATACACACAGCATTAGATTTTCCTGCACAGAAAATTTTCACAAATTTTCTTTTTTGCAATCCTTTGAAGACGCGGCCCTGCGCGACGAAACGTATCCTCTTTCTTTCTCACTCAATCGTGCCGCAGCAGATTACTCGATCTTTTATGCCTCAATTATCATACCGAACTGTTATTAAACTCGCGCCAGGCGTACTTAGCGCGCTCCCTGTTGTATTCTTTCTGCTTAACAATATTCGGTCGCATCCGCGTGCGTGTGAGTGAAACACATCATATATATATGAGTGAAACACGTTCCACGTTCGCGAATTATCAGCGCTATCAATCGTAATTGAAAAGAAGCATGAACAGTTGTACAAATGCTCGAACGATAACAAATAAATATACAAAATCAATTTGAAGTTTGCAATAAAGTTGCTCTTTTTTTAGTGACGGATAATTTGTCATGCATCTACATTCTAATAATATTAATTAAATCTAGTAATATTATATTTAAATAATGATAGATATGATAATATAAAATACTAATACTAATATTATTTAACTTATACTAATATTATTAGTATGTTAAGTGTGATGCTTCCTAATTATATTTTCAACATTTTCTTTTTTTATTTCACTACTCTAAAATTTTGCACACGTCAATTTATGCAATTTCATTGACCCAACCTGTCGATTGAACTCATATTCAGAGCTCGATCGGTCCAGCCTTTATTAAAAAACCGATAATTTTGGATGCTCTTAATTCGCTGACTCGAATAAAAAACATGGGGCGCTTTCGCGCTGCGCAGTCACGAGACATTACCGTGCATTTTGATAAATGTTCATAATTTCATATAATTTAAAAATATATACACACACATATACACACATGCATATATAATTTTTTAATATCGCTGTAGCAAGGGATGAAATTACTTATTCAATTAAGGATATAATACAAGTAATAAAGGGATGCTGATATTTTACCAGAAGATATTAAGGAAGATCTGATTACTGATTTGTTTGTACACTTATAAGTTTCCAAATCTAGATTTATTAATTAGTACTTTCAGAGAAACTCGATTTAGCGATTTCTTTATGGCAAGTAAGAAAAATTATTTAATTTTTGTGATTTGAATCTATCTCCTTGTAATCAAAGCAGAACTATGCATTTCAAAATTTTACATAAATTTCTTTTAGATTCCCAATACTTATATCTACTTTACCAAAGTCTTGTGGTCTGAATTCGATCCATGGAATTTTTTTAGTGCAATTTTTTATTATCAGAGATGTTATCATAGATCGTAGAAAAATAGAAACAATTTAAAACCAATTACGCATAATAAATACTAGAGTATCCATGTATATTGATAAGTTGCATAACAAATGTGACATGTCAATCGACAAAATGTATCAATCAGATCTACTAAAATAGATTGATATATAAAAATATATCAATCAGCAATTTATAATTCTGGAAATAAATAATAATTTATTTATTTCTGGGATTGAATTACTAATTGATATATTTATACATGGTGTCTCAGAAATAAGAGCCGTATTGGGGATGGGTTAAGGGGAACAAAAAAGTCTGACATCATTTTGAGATATTCGCTGTAATTTTCGAATTAAAAAAGGAAACATCTAGCCAATGGGCGATGAAGTCGCGCCGCGCGAATTCGAGGAGCGGCCCACACTCGGCAGTGGCAGCGACGGCGGCGCGCAAAGAGGGGGAAGGTCCTATAGGACCGCCTCGCCAGGCAATAGAACGCTATCCTTCCCCCTCCTTGCGCGCCGTCGCAGCCGCTGCTATCGAGTGGGCCGTTCTACGAATTCGCGCGACGCAGCTTCATCGCACATTGGCCTTAGATGGTTCTGTTTTTTAATTCGAAAACTATAGCGAATATCTCAAAATGGTATCAGACTTTTTTGTTCTCTTTGACCCATTCTACGCCCCCAATGCGGCTCTGATCTTAATTCTGAGACACTCTACTATATAACTATATCAATCCGTAATTCGATCCCAGAAATAAATAATTTATTATTTATTTCTAGAATTAAAAAATGCTGATTGATATATTTTTATATATCAATTTATTCTAATAGATCTGGTTGATACATTTTGTTGATTGCCATGTCGCGTTTGTTATGTAACTTATCAATATACATAGATACTTTAGTATTACAAGTATTATATGCATGCGTACATGCATGTTGCTGTGCTTGCTTTGATGCATACACTGACATTTGACAAATAACTTTGAAATTAGCAATTGTTTCTTTTGATTGGTGCATGGAAATAAGCTATGAAGTAATCCGTAATAAATATAAAAATCATATATATGCAGCAGCAATGCATGAACGAATTCTAGCATACATCAAAGTAGACATAACTATATGCATGTTATCATTCAAGAAATCGTGTGACTCCATCTTAATAAGGCAAATAAACGTAACTGTTTTTTGTTACAATGTTTTATCTTTATGTTTCAAAACTTGTTTATAGGTATATTTCTGTCTCTAATATTAATAGTAGTTTAAGAAATAATTATTAAATAAGAATATAAGAATAAGTTATAAAAGAAATCATTTAAATTTCTTCTTATTTGTTGCTAGAATGAAGGATAATGTTTTTAATTTTTCTAAGTCTATACTCTTCTCTGACACAAAGAGTTTATAATAATCTACCAACACAAAATGGAATAAGTTTGATTTTCGAATTTAATAATTAGAGGCACTGGGCAAAAATTTTTCACTCAAAAGGTATACAAATACACGCACGCGCGCGCGCGCACACACACACACACACACACACACACACACACACACACACTACTGCCAAGAAAAAAAAATTTTTTTGTAATTAGCCAAAAATTTCTATTTTATGCCAAAAGAACACCTCTAAATTTTTATCAAAAGATATTAAGAGGTCGGTAGTGTACGATTTTTAAAGCAAAGTTTCAATTTTTCTTAATATATGTTTGATTAAAACTGGCTAAAAACTGACTAAAAATGTAAAAATGACTTCATCCGGATTTCAAATGTTTTTTTGATTGCTGAACATGATGCAACAGTTCATTTAATCCTACGATATACGTCGTAAAAAATATAGCCGGATTAATGTAAAAAAATAATGAGTTAAAAGAAATGACAAATTTCGACTATAAAATTTATTTTAGCTTCTATTTTTTTAATTTTTTGTCTAATAAAAATTAAGATGGTAATTTCTATTTTTTCTATTCGTCACAAGTGACGTATTTATTTGCATACGTTGTCACGCTGTAAATTCAAATATGTTTTCTCGCTGGAAAATAAAAACTGCTGCTAGAACTTGTTATAATCGAATAAACGTGGTGGCCAGTGGTTGCTTGATAAACAGAACAAACCTTTCGCGAGAACAGTCAGCGTCGCAAGTTGGACGCTGTTTCCAGTTTTATTCAACATAGAAAAAAAATCGACAGTGCATACGAGAGATAGGAAAAAGTCCCCACGGAAACTCATGTCAGACTTATATCTTCTTTTCCAGTCGATCGATTAAAATATTGTTCATTTGCTCCCTTTGCCTTCGTGCGACACTCCTTTCTTGGATATATATAGAATGAGCTTTCCTACCTGTCTGAGTTTGCACGCGCATAATAAAAGAGCAAAAAAGTGAATGCAGAAATGATACTTCTCGTAGATAAACTTGACAGTCTATATCGATTATCTACGAAACGGAAGAGAAAAACTTCGAATCTAATTTTACGCTTATAATTTTTAAAACATATTAATCTTACAAATTCATTAAATCGATTTTCTTGAAAATGTATTCTCATATTAAAACTATTTTCTTCTACACGTATATATATTTTTTAAATTTAATATTTCGTGTAGAAAAACTGCTTCCAGTTCTATCATTAATGTCTATGTATGTATCTATTTACATATCGTTGAAGGAAATATTAATAAATACCGTTACATAAAATAAAATTGATTGATTTTTCTGTGAAAACTTCGATATAGAATTTCATTAATAATCCGTTCCATGTATTTGTGCAATTATAATGGACAGTAATTTAATGCTTGAAAAGTCTAAAGCAACATTTTATAATACATTATACGTATATATATATTTCATCTCTTCAATATAATTATTGTTATTACTATATGTTTTTGTTATATTTACGTTATAATGTATTATCATTATATGTTACAATTGTTAATTGACATAAGATATTTTATTGATTTCTTCATATCCACGCATAAAATGATATATTTCTTAAACCTCAGATTATCGTAAAAAGCTTCGAAAAGCATAGTGAGAGGAAAACTTTTTTAGCTTATTCGAGAACTGTGGTGTGAAATTGCTACCGAGACTGCAGTAAAGCATCATGGCTTGCGCCACTTTAAGATGGCGTATTCTGTACACGTGAGCTTTTTTTTTATCCCAGATTACATAAAACTTCAAAGAGTATATAAAAATGCATTGGAAACGGAATAACATTTCCATCGATTGACTATGTAAAAGATTTCTCGTCTACGTCAACGAATTCATTTACTGACCGACTTTTCTTTTCACAAGAAACGAGTTAAATCTGGGGAAAGTATTTTTATAACCAAGACGTAAAACGTTACGATGGAATAATATCCATTTTAAAGCATACTTATTTTTAGAAGAAATCAATTTTTAATATAATACTTAATACATATAGGTACATTGTACGGTTTTAATATGTACTAATTTAACTAACCGTATTAACTCGGAAATGGTAACTTAATTCTTTATTGCATAAGTGATCATTTGAAGTAATTTTATATTCCGATTAAAAGTCATCGTTCTTTCAAGTCTATTTGCATTGCTTGTGCACTTTTTGTCCTCATAATTAATATCTTCACTTTCTTTAATATCCAAATATATAATTTATCTCATTTTAAGTAAAAAATTTTGAAGGAATTTCAAGCAATGCGACAGACTTATTATCAGCAATGTATAAGTACATATTATTGATTGTTCTACATTTTAATAGAATATCCGTGTGTAATATCAAAAATTGTTCTATAAAAATTGTTCAAAACATATCTTTATCAATCCGTTACTTTTTATCGAATTATTACGGATTTTTTTGCGGTACCAATTTTTTGTCGCAAACTTTCTTCATCTATGCATCAAGACGCACGCACACTGTTACGGATCGAATGATGACCATGTTGTTTTGTTTTTGCTCCCCTTCTTCAACTGTCCGTCCTTTTTCCTCGAGATAGAAAAATCAAGATCGTTACCGTGGCATATCGAGAACGAATCGATCTCGCGGTTCCTTTTTTTGCGTTTTAGGTTGGCCACTTAACCCTTTTCTCTCCAAGAAGAATTGACGTATTTGAGACTTTCAGAATAGAGGAGTTACTATACGTGCGGAATCTAAAGCAGTGAAGACCCGCTCTGATATTTTCTAAAATCTCCAACCGATTGAAACGGTGCAAACAAAATGCAAAGAAGTTTCGAATAATTCACACAAGATAAATCGTTGTTAAAACTGAAAATATCGCAATCAAGGGTATGAAATCTGTGCCAAGAAAAGAACTCGTTTCACGCGTCAATCCTGAACTGACTTTTATTGATTCGAATCCGATAAAAAAATTTCTATAGCCTTCATCAAGGATTTGTTTGATGCTTTAATCAAACTACGAATGAAGGATTGATGATGTCTATTTGTGTGTATCCAATTACAAATACTCTCTCCCTTATTCACATATTCTTCTAAAAGTTGCAATAATTACTTATGATTATTAAACTAAAATATTACTCATATGGAGTAAACATAATTATTAATTACAAGATATACGATTGTAATTCATCTTGTTGGAATAATTCGATATTTATTGCTCTAATTTTACTTGCTGTTAAAAATTATCTTCCGCTGCAGTGATGACATCGCAGTTTTTCTGTTAAAAATTCTTAATTGCATTAATAATTGCATTAATAATGGAACACCGAAGGAACACAGAAACAAGAATACGTTAGTTAACCAGATTAGACGTTTTTAATACATAATTAATTAACGGCAATGTTTGCACTGACGTCGCAGTGAGTCGTCGATTTCGCGGCGGCCATCGTGAACGTGATTTTTCTTCTGGCATGAGAAAGCAAACACGTAAACGCGCGGTATCATAACACCTGCACGGCGTCCAAGCACAGGATAGTGCTTTCCTCCCGGCATGTCTCCCTTTCATATTCGAGTGGCTGACGCGCCGACGTGTCTGTCGTGCTTTCAGAAAAGTCTGTTATTTTTAAGGCCGAGATGCACGACTCGATATTTGCCGAGCGTGTTTACCGGCCGCCCTTAATCTGTCGCGTTGCTTTCAAGCATCAAGAAAAGTTTACCAATGCGAGATACCACTATACGATCGACCAATCAGAGACTGTGCACGATGATCTTTCGAGAAAATTCTCTCTTCTACGAAATGGAAAACCGGACGCGATTGTCGAGGAATTTAAAGTAATAATATTTTAACTCAATGATATTGTGACGATAGAAAATAACAAATTTAAAGTAGCGCCATAAGATTTAAAAAAATTAAAAATATATAATATATTAATATTTTTGAATTTATAATATTTTAAACAAAATTTTCATCTATTTCAATTTATATCTTTCGTTGTATAATAAAATATCGCACAATGTTTTTTTGTCTAATTGTGAGTTTTAAATCAAAACTATTAAATTAATTTTCTGTTAAGATAATGGAAAAAGATTTTGTAAATTATATATATTGTATAATATATATATGTATACATATACATATATATGTGTGTGT
>NW_017305735.1:240102-253148 GCF_001594115.1 Trachymyrmex septentrionalis | reverse complement strand
TGTGTGTGTGTGTGTGTGTGTGTGTGTGTGTGTGTGTGTGTGTGTGTGTGTGTGTGTATTCCTTTCATTGCAGGTTTTAATTTCTCAAATTTTACTCGTTTATCGCCGATTAAAACTTTCAGACTCGACTATGTGTCGTGTGCCATTTGAACAGAGATAATCTTTTGAAATTCTTTTTCCCAAACGTGCTAGCAATCAGAAATGACGCGGAGCCAATAAATCCGAAAGATTATGTTCGCGCTTCGCGAAGAAGTTGTAACAAAGTTGTAAGTGGCCGTCGTGGAAAACTTTGAGGAGACTCACGTCTACAACATTGTAACAAATGCAATTTCGCTTCAGTCGGTCGGAGTATATTGTAAATCGCAAAATTGCTTATCACAAAGAAGATAAAACGACTTAAAATTTTTTTGTCGATACCGAATGCCGATCAAACTATCGGTTCTATTTGCAAAAGAAATAATAGAATTATATGTCAAAATTGTTAAAAGTTAAATTATTCTTATCTAATAAAGCGTTTCGCAATTGTTATGTTGCACTTATTTAAGTAAGTATATTACGATTTCATTAATTAATAGATTAGAAAATACATTGTTATTTTGTTGCCTTTAATTAATAAAAAGTATATTTCTTATTTCATGTTTTTTCCCAAATCTAGTTCTCGAATATTAAAATATATTTTCATTGAATGTATTATTGTTATAAAAATTAGCAACTCATGAAATATTGGAAAATTTATTGTAAATTACTAAAGACTGATATAAAATGTAACTTGTTGAAATAAAGGATTATCAAAAAATATTCTAATATTAATAGTTGCTGTATGCGAAACAAAAACTGATAAATAAATTATCTCAGGATAATCGGTACTATTGTATTTCATGGGAATTATTCGTAATCAAGCATTAAAAACTGGAAAAGCAATTTGCTCACTGCAGTTTGAAATTATTGGCACCTTAATTAGTAGACTAATGAATGCTGTACAATTATAACCGGTCCGTTTTCGACCTATCTCATTCTTTTTAAATCAATATTAATTTGTCACTTCCATTTAATGCAAATTAAAAGATGTTTTTTATTAAAACAGAATTTTATTAGAATCATATATTATATATTATTCTAATAAAATTCAAATAGCAACAAGATTGTGAATCCATGCTCAACGGATTGATAGATTGAAAAAAAAGTCACATTACCAAATAATTTCATTATGTCCTAATTAAAAAAAAAATTTCAGTTTATAAGATTGCATTAATTTTCCAACGAATAAAAATTTTATGCGTACCTCGCGCACACACACGCGTTTATCTTGCTCTATTGTTATTTTCAAAGTACAATTAGCAAAATCCAATTAATAAATGCTCAAAAGATTGTGATAATCAATATAAACAAGCGAGCACAAAACAATTAATTTTCGCTTATAACATCTTTTCGCAAAAGTATTTTCGTCATGAAGCTTGTTAATTAAGGCATGAAATCATTGTAACAATGTGCGTAGATGATCGTATCGCAAACGGAGGTAAACGATTGTTGGCGCACACTCGTACGCACGCACGCTTATGCACACGACGATTTGGATTGAGTGCTCGTCGTAATTACGCTCGTATCTTCGACAGCCAGGCGCCGGCCATTCAATTTTTATTATCGCGGAATATCCAGTTCCGGCTGCGCTACATAATCGCGTTTGGCGCCTCAGCGCACTCGGGAATTACTCGGTTCGACGCCCTTGAAATTATTACGAAACGCTTATTCGGCGGCCATCAGGATCTACCGTGCTGCAGATAAAATGGTCCTTAAAAGCTCGGGCTCGTCTCTTTCATTTAAGCGGGTCAATTTTTCAGCTTTATCATATAAGAGCAATTCATAACCGATACGCGTATTCTTAATCTCTTACTGTAAATATTGCATTTTTTAAATCATTTTCTCATTACAAAAGATTTTTGTATGCCGACGTAATTTATATGCAGACATATGGCGTTATAAAAGTGCTTCTAATTTATATAGATAAATTTGAATACCTAATTTAATTAGATATAGCTCTAAAAATAATTTTGTTGGACTAATCAAAATATATAGGAAACTCAAGTATAATAAACAATAAAGCAAGAAAATTTTGATATTCTAGCAACCAGTCTGGGCATTATACATATAATTATTTTGATAATCTAATAAAATTATTTTCAGGTCTGTGTTTCGCTAAATTTTTAGTTACATCAACAATTTATTTGATTAGCAATTACGATAAAAATAGGATGACAAAACTATAACGTGTAATATGTAAATATAAAACGTGTTTATATGTAAATATAAAATGTAATTATTCAGCAAAAACCTTATTTTTACTTAACACTTCAATTATGTACGTTAATTAATAAGGGAAGATTTTAGTCACACAAATACGACCTTCTTTATTTCGAATCATAATGAAAGTGGAAATTCTTTTTTAGACGAAAGAAACTTCTCGATCTCTCGATCCAAGTCGGCGCGAATTAATTCGATCCACCCTGCAGTAGCTATCCGTTTAACAATGAATAATGTTTGCGAAAGAAATTGCGGCGAATTTTGGAATAAGTTTAATTAGCTCGCGGTAGCTTCCATACCGGAGTAATTAGAAAAAATTTCAGGATTAAGCGACCATTGTCCCGATGCCGATCTTGAATGACGGGCTGCTGCCGTCACTACCGTCGGGATATTATACAGTCGCCTGTAAGGAAGACCAAACTGGCTCCTTCACAAAGGATTATTAATTGACTTCTGTCTCGTATCAGAGGGTCGCAGACGCTCAGAAGATCCTTAATTATCCTTGAAAACGGCAGATCTTTGTCGTCTGAGATTGCTTCCCGCTGCAGCCGATAGTTTGTCCGTAGGTTGTCTATTGAATGGACAATCATAACGTGATGAGTTTTACCAAAACTTGCAGCAAAATGTGCAATTATTATATTTAATATTGATAATAATCATATCAATACCGATAAATTGATAAACTCATTTTTATGTACAATATAATTCATGCGTGATTAACGGATTTCAAAAAGTGTATCTTCAATTAATAACTGACTGATTAATTCATCAGTAATATTGATAGAAGACTTCTGCGGCCGATTGTTTGCTGAGATCTAAAGACACAGAAAGGGGAGATTCATCTGTTCCCTGGTGGAATATTCTTCGCAACGGGAAACAACAGCGGGTATCGCGGCGATAAATTGGCAAGGGAGCGTCTTGCTTTTCGCCGGAGATGACGACGTGCAGTGCGGTACAATGAGAGAGCATAATATTCAGTGGCTGTGCGAATTGTCTTCCACCCCAGAAGTCACCCCTGGACTCATGATTGACTGTTTGCAGACTGGGTGTCTCTTAAACAACGGAAACAGACTGGTCTGGTGGCGACAATGAGACGCAACTTTCGAAGAAATATGAGAGAATATTTTGCACAATGTAAAGGGAAATATAAATGATAGAATATCATATCGAAGTTTTAGAAAATTGTATTGTGATCTCTGATAATTGAATTAATTTCTAATTTTAAACCTATTTTAGTCTGCATCAGTTAATTGTTAGAAAAATTGAAATTGAAAAAAAGAGATTGATTTCGTACTCCAAAGAAATCAAATTATAAATTTGCTTCTTGAAGTTGACTCGAAGTTAATTATCGTAATTTGATAATAAAATAAGCATCTTTGCTATTCATTTTTTAACTCACCTCTGATACAATGTAACACAGATTTTAATGTTACTTGTAACTTATCAAATTAATTTTAGAAGTTAATTATCGTTATTTCTCTCTATTGATAAAATAAGCGCCTTTTCTTTTTTTAACTAATAAGTATACATACAATAAAGATTTTAATTGTTACTTGTATAAATTTTCCGTATTATACCACATTTTCTATAAAATCTCATAAAATTGCGATAGTGCTGATACTTGTACAATTGTCATTCGCCAGTGCAAGACTCCCCTGGAACGTGATCTAGCAACTGTTCTCGATATTAAAAGATGCCATTTACTGGTGAGCCCTTAATATTGTGCCCGAGGGTAAAAATTTGCATCGAAAGCGAAAGCGGGACGCAACCGAGGGGTACAAGAGCGCTGATAAAAATGAAAAAAACAAAGCGTGATCCAGAACTTATCGATGCGTATAAATACACCGTTTTTCTTTTACTTATTTCATTCACGGTGACTACCCATTAGTTCTTCTACGTTGAATGTATACATCTTTCAATGCCTTATGTTTTATTCACAAAAGAAATGTGCATTTAAATAATATCTATTATGCGAAATATGATGCGGTCTTCAGCTAGCATTGAAGGTAGTTTGAAAATTTAACGTTAAACATTTTCGATCTAGAAAAAAAAATACGTATACACGAAAGGTAAATGATACTCGTAACAAAACGCAACATAAAACAAAGTAAAACATGCAATCGACGATTAACGTGCTCGCTCACGCGAATCTCTCTTCTCGTGCACTGTAAAACACATACGTACGTACGCGAAATATTTATCGCGCGGATTAGGGATTGCTCGAAGGTTTTTCGGTCTTATCTTTCGTCGAGTTCTTACGGCATTGTGCCGCTTGCGAACTCATCAGCGTGATGGACGAGTAAGTGTAGAAAATCGTGCCGCGCCACTTCGAAATAGGTTCCTGATGTCTCTCTTACTGCACGGACACACATACACCAATTCCGGTCCTTCCGCCTTTCTTCCCACGCTTTCCTCCCGTTAATGCTCCCTTCGCGATAGTTCGCTCGAAATCGCTATCATCTATGGAAAGGCGTTTATTTCGCGCCGGTCTAACGCTTATCTCGCGCAAAACAAACTGCCATTCTTTCCCACCTCATTGGCTTCCGTTGTTAATCATTTTTTTTTTACATATGATTCGGATTGTTCATCGTTTCGCGAGAGAATTTAATTGAACACCATAGATTTTTTTATCTAATTAATTTCATAGAAAAGCTCTCTATTAGCTAAATGAGGAAACATCTATAAAATCCTTAAGAATCATAGAGTAGTAGAAATTATTAATATTCACGCTCACGCTCGTCTATTTTCGGAAAACGAGGAAAATTAACGATTACTTTCTTCTCGTGAGTTATTTAAAGTCTTTCTTGTAGAAGCCCACGCTCATATACACTAACTAGCATTTATAAACACTTCGACATTTACATCACGACTAATTACCTTAAAATTATTATCAGCGCGATGTTAGACCGTAGAATGTATATAAGGAAATACCAACGAATAATTTCACTGTGTAAAACGCGGCAAGAAAAATCCGCGCGAATATGTCTTCGATTTAACGATTATGCGCGGTTTACGGCGCACAGGAGTTCGCGAGCGCGGTTTAGCATAATCTCGCTTGAAAGTATCGCGTCAATAATCGCCTGATTAGAATTTTATGATTACGAGTGCCATTCGCGAGACGGGAGCTTGATCGCAAATGCGGCCACGAAATATACGCCATGTGTATGCATGAGTCGGCTGTAAATAATCGCTCGTCCCAACATTGACTGTAATTTATGGTTAATTTGACTGCGCCTCGCGCTTTGATGGCTAATAACTGGAACTAATGGCGAGCCTCTTAATGCCGCAGCGTCAAAAGCCAGCGGATTTCAAAACAATAACGATCAATCGTGTTTATACTGATAAAAATTTTATTGTCCGTTTTGAAAACAATTTTGAAATAAATTTATCTTCAGCGTTTAATGTGTGATTTAATTATAATAAATATAAAAACGATAAAAATGTAAAAATTTATTAGTTATAAAATAGAGCAATAACTACTTTGTTATTGGTGTAATTTTCTTTTAACTATTATTCATTTTTAGAAAAATAGAATAGCATTATATTATAATAGAATAGGTAACATTCTAATTTCTACTACTCTGTTTTTCAATAAATAATCTTCATAAATATATACTATGATTGTGATCTATTTTAAATTATGGCGATAGAATCAGTTCCAAATTCAGTAACATTGTTAAAGATTTGCGTTAACAAAAATAGCACATGTACAGATCAATCATAAGAAATGTGATCATGAATATTAATGATCGAATACATATATTTAAATATCAATGAATAAGTATTGTGTATAACGCGATATTAACTAATATATCCATTACGATAGTAATCAATAATTAATTTGTAATCCTTTTGTTTGATACCTAAATTATACATAATAATGTTATTCTCTGCAAAATTATGGTTAACAGAAACAATTGAAGAAATAAAGCACTTATACGTGGTAGCCAACTATTTAATAATTCCACTCGGTATCAGCAAATCGCCAGTAATGTGACTGTTCTGCTTGCGTAACAACGTTAATAACACTCGACGTCGATGGAATCTATAATCAAATTACAACACTGCCATCCCATGACACTGTATGGGTCCCCGCTATCATAATTCCGAAGTATTTCGAGCGGATGGAAACCACGAGTTTTGCATCCGAGTCATTCGTCCGAAAATTATATCGATGTAGATATGAATATTTAGTCATACCGGCATCTCTAACGACATCGGATCGCGAATTCATGTTAATGAGTCGCGTATATCAAATCTTTCAATTACGTTTATTAAAAATAATGATTTATTAGATATCAATTTTTTTATCATGAAAACACCGGATTGTTAATTTTCTTGTTCTCTTAACACACATTCTATATTTTCAATTATACGCGGTATTTCAGTCTCAATTTCTATTTTCATAATTTTTAAATTACTTTTTTTATAAATAAAAAAGTTTTCACACACCCACTGCCAATATATAGATTTATCTGACCGCATCTTGATGCTGCAAGAAATTAAAAAGAAAATTAGGAACTCCATCAAATTCAAACTAAACTTATAAATAATTAAGATAATAATCATATATAAATTTTATTATTTCTTAATTATACTCTTGAAATACATATAAAGGTCCAATTCAATACATTTTTATATTTATGTAATTTGTATCTCTGCATATACATATATCATATATGTACATTTCCTTATTTTCTATAGAACATTAATCATTCCAATGACTGGATATTGAAATGATGCTAAAGATGAGAATAATCACTATAAGACAGAAAATATTAAAGGTAATTAAGAATGACGACAGCGGATTAACAAAAAGTAAGAGATCATTGCGATTTAATACGTCCACCTGAGTTTCCTAGCATATTATTTAATACAGCAAATGCATCGGTAACTTTGACGTTGTAATACTGAGCGTGATACACGGCCGTAGCATAATAAACGCCATCAGTAAGCGAACGCGGTTCGTTAATGAGAATATTATAATTGCAAAAGTTCCATTTGCTGAATCAACGCTGAGATAAATTATTGATGACCGGGAAATACTAATACTGTATTCTATGGCATGCTTGACAATGCGAAGTTAGCATTAATTGGCAGTGACTTCAAATAAAAAAAAGAGTACATATTCGCGCGATCATAGGAGTCTATATTAATATTTAAATCTCATTTTTCGTATTGCAGATAAAGACAAAACGCATAATTTAGACATGCTTCATTCATAATGTTGTATTTTAATATAGATTGACTAAATAAAGATACAAATAATTAACAATTAGTAATTGTATAAATTTATGATTTTGAATGAATAACGCATACAGCACACTTTATTCGAGGGACGTTCTGGTGAACGTCCTTAGGATATAAAGATATCTTCTAAATGTTCTTTGGGAATATGTACTATAATACATGGGAAATGACCGTAGATCTATAACTATACACTCTAAGAAATATAGGTATGGATTTGACGCTATGTAGTGTTTATATGTACAATTCTCATCGTGTCGATATTGATATAAACACAAACAAATTTATTATGATAGATGTGAATTTAATAGTATAGTTGAAAACTGTTGAATATTTTGTATGAGCCATAAGAACACAAACGATATTTTGTGTGGATACATCCACAAGAATACACAAACAAGATATGCACCTTTAGCTGATATATTGAAGTTGTCGATGAATCAATCAGGAAACAAACAGACTAAGTTCTTCTTAATATAAGTAATTGATTAATCATTTCAAAGTCTGATTATGGAGAACATTGTATTGACGTTTAGCATATAAAGAGAAGGCTGATATGTTCCGGCTAGCAATGAATTGTGATTGTAAAGTTTCCAAACGACAACTCAGAATTCTGAAAATGTAAAGTTATAATCTATACGCGAAAATGTATACATATATAAGAATATTAACGAGAGTGATTTGAATTTACGAGAAAATACAAAACGAAAACTCATATGAGAAATCCAAATATTATATTTATTATTGGTATTTATATCAATAACGATGAGAATTATATTTAATACTCATGGTGTTAAAAATCCATGCTTACATTTTTTAAAATATAGATGCATGCTAACGTAACAAAATGTTGTTGCATGTTGGGTACCTATTTTGGTACAAAGTACACTTTGCAAAATCGACATGTATTCGACTACATAAGAAAGATCCCTGTTTTTTAATGTAATTGAAATTAAAACCGTAATGCGGAAAGATACAAGTTGTAGATCTAACAGAAATTGCCGTGCATCTTACCGAATCCCACAGGACGAGTCTGAGAAGGGAAGTGTGCATGCATATAAAGCGTAGCGACGATACACGAGGGTTGGTGGCGAGTCTTGCTTGCCAGAAATTGTGTTTATACCGACGCATAAAGAACGTTACGGAACGCGCGGGTAGAGGCGTCGCGAAAATTTAAAGTAACAAAAAGGTACGGCGAAATAACGAGAAATAGAAATGCCGAGACGAACAGACGCGTATTTATTCCGCCACAGGGTGTCTCCCATTTTATGTATTTCCCTTAGTTTTTTTTCTTTAAACTTTTTCAATTCTTTCAAGACATTTCTCTTCTTCCAAAATAAAAATATCTCTAAACATCGATCTTGAATTATAAAATGAGTTAAATCAAAATGAGTTATTCAAACGAGAGAGAATAAAAAGATTCAATTTATTCAATTCAATTTAAAATTACTGTGAAATAATAAAAATTATTTCAACATTTTAATATTTGATTTGAGAGTTAGTATAGCAAAGATCAAATTTAACACTGTACAAGTTGTGAGATCAAAATAGCTGTAATTTTCGTTCGAGATCGATAACGAGTCAACCAAATCGAATTTGTTCATTCATTCCGTCAGATTTTACCAAGGAAATGCTAAATTCAAATTGCTAAAAAAAGAATCATCGATAGAATTGAAAAATATGTTTTATGCAATATCCAATATACATCGTCTATAACCGAAGTATATTTCTATTTTTCAATCTTAACAGCTTATATTGAAGTGTAGAAATAGATGTTATTTATGTCCATATCAGAAGAAAATAAAATTGAATAAAAAAATAAGATTTGGTTAACGTAATATGTCAATACGCTTCAATCTATTTTGTTGATTGATTTGATTTCATGATTTTAATAGATATATTATCGTACACGAAATGTTGTTCATTGTTATTCTCGAAAATGAGGAAGAAAGCTGCAGTGATCCTACAAACAACTAAGAATAAGCTACTAAAATATAATATGTATTATTTCAAATATTATCTATGAACATTTCTTATATTAATAACAATATATTTTTCTCAAACCAAAAAGCTTAGTAAAACTGAAACATTTTTCCCCAAAACTTGGTCAAATCACTACAATATTCCCGTAAAGAAAATATGACACGAGTAAAAGATGCTACATTATTTAGCCGAGAGGAAAGAAAATAGTGTATTTTAAAATTATTATTCTAACATCTAACTTTGACTGTAATTGACGTTTACTCTCCTAATAATTTTATATTTTTAACTTATGTCACTTTTCTTGTAGAAGTGTGACATGATATTATCAAATAAAATGGTTCTATTTTTTTAATGCGATAGGATTTTAAACAGATGAAGAAACGTATATACCAAATTGGTGAGATATCGCTAATTCATCGAATAACCGTCCCGTGTGCGTTCGTATGGTATTCTCGCTAATGGCGCGAGACTTCTTAATGAGAAAGCGCGTCTTAATAAAACAGCAGTACGGCCCGCCACATACACCAGAAATATCGGTGCGCCCGATAGAAGCTTCGGATTTACGCGAGCGCTAATGGCGTAGTAATCCGCCATCGAGGGTTTCCGGGGTGAGATAAAGCGAGAACTTGGCTACCGTGCGCGAGTGATTACGTTAAGAGACCTCTTTTATTTATGCGATTTCGCCCGTACCACCAAAATCATCATGATAATACGTATTTGTAGCGTGTCGAGAGTGAGAGTGTAAGATTGGTCGGACGTATAGAAATAGCCCTAAAACATAATTCCGTGATGTCATTAATTTCTTAAATCCAAGTTGGAAGTTCATAAGTAATCTGCAGCCTACGTGGCTACAGAATTATTTATGTAATTAAATGTACGTACATTTTCGCACATATGATCCAATTATGTCGAGACTGATAAGCAAATATAAATCGGATCGCGTTTCTGCCACATTGCATGTCTTATATCTTATCGCATCCTAACCAGTCGCACATTAGTTACTACAGACCGGCAATTTTCGTCAGAAACGCGGCGGTGCGCGTGAAATAAACTACAAAAACATAACTGCGAAAATATTGCTCGATACGTCGCGAGTGATATATAGGGAAACCGGCGCGTGACGCGCGTTCTTACGTGCCCACATGGTCGGGGCACGTAAAGCCCGGCCGTGATTAAGCTTCCACGGGCACGCATCCTACCGTGGAATAAAATATTCAGCGATCGTATACAGAGAGAAGCACGACGACGGAGACGGGAGGACGACGAAAGAGCGGCGAGTTGTTTCGGGGTGCGCGTAACAATTTCATTACGACCGCGCTTTTAAACTTTTAATATCGCCCGACGGTCGCCTTTATTGCGCGGCGTCCGCGCCTTCCAGGAGTACGACCTCGGCTTCGCGCACTCGTCCTTCTTCCCGCTTGCTCTCGTACTCGATCTAAGACTCGAGAATGGAATTAATGCGCGACTTTTATGAACGCTCCGAGTAATCAGCGTATTTCAAGTCGCGCGCGTGTTTATTCGCCGTCGCGTCGCCGCGTTTTCTCCTTAAAGAGTGTCCCATTTTCCAGTACCTGCATATTTTACCGAATTTATTATACAGTTGAAATATAATATTTATTTAAAAACATATTTTTTCCAAACGGCTCATTACAATTTTTGTGTTAATTTAACAAAAGATGAGTATGAAAATAATTAATAACATAAATTATACATACATATATTTCTTCAGTAAAATCAATATTTCTAATATATTAAATTAACAAGTACATTCATCTCTCCTTCATTTATCTTAGAATCTCCGTTTTAAAATTATTATCTATGTTATTTATTCAAATTGTGTTATTTTAACACTGAAAAATATTAAATATTAAATTAATAGAAAATTTTCAAATAATATAAGCACGTCATGTTAAATTAATGGTCGCATATGTTAAAAATTAAAGTTAAAAAACAAAAATTTTGACAAGAATCAATTTTAAATAAATAAAAAATACAAAATGTACATAAATACAAAATGTTTTTTATTGTAAACAAAATAGCGTTTTTTTCTATCGCATCTAATGAACGTTGATAATACATTGATAGAAAATAAAAAAATTGTTCTTGGAAACAGAATTAAAATAAAATAAGTTAATTTATTTTTAATTTATTATAAAGATTATTTTATCGTAACACTGCTTTTTAGAATAACGCGTTTTCTTCCTGGCATTCTTCAGAGAAAATACGAATTGTACTTTTCCAGTTTAAGACTCGAACTGTGTAGATTTAGGTCAGTAGTTTCGAGATCGTTGTTTACCGCGGTCGTGTTTTACGACGAAATTTCCGTTCCAGTGCATTTTCAAGAATGTCATGCAAAAGATGATGTTATAAAATCGCATATTCGCTTTTTCGAAGTAAATGAACGTATCGTAAACATGCAATTTATTATAACTCACAAGATTCCGCAGAAACGATGCAGGTTTAATTCAAAGTTTACAAATTGGCTTTCGTTGTTTATTAATAAGATATTTCAACTATCTTTCTACACATTCGCAAGGAATTTTTCGAATATTGAAATTGTAGAATCAAAGTCGTAAAATTAAATTTCACTAACGCTATTTACTTTATATGATTTTACTAATA
This sequence comes from Trachymyrmex septentrionalis, assembly GCF_001594115.1. NCBI lineage: Eukaryota > Metazoa > Arthropoda > Insecta > Hymenoptera > Formicidae > Trachymyrmex > Trachymyrmex septentrionalis. The sequence goes on along the minus strand of NW_017305735.1, from coordinate 240,998 downwards.
CAATTTTTAATAAAACTAATAAATTTATTACTGTACCCAAGTATTAAACAAAGAGAGTTGTTCTTCAATCTTCTATTCCTCATTTTTCGATGCATTATTCGGAATTTTGGTCGTATAAGCGCCATTATTGACGGCGTCAATCGTGATTAAAACGCCATCCGGGTATATTTTATTCAATATTGGTCATGGCGAGTAGGATCGCGACATATTTACTGCAAACGGGAAACTTCCCAGGTAGAGTACGTCCCGGGAATAATGTGTCGTAAACGTTTAATTAAGAGCAGGATAGTTTCTACAATGTAGTAAATACGGAGTGATAACCTACGGCACAGATTATTAAATGCGAAACATTACGATCGCCCTTTAACAGTTTACACTGTCAGCGCGGTTCGCGAAGCTTATTGTTCCCGCATCAACGGTACGCGCTCTAATTACCCTCGTATCAACCAGCTCATAAGTCGTTATGAAATGCAATTACTCGGTGCCGGATTGCATCCGCCATTTGTAATGCTGTCGTGCTGAATACACAATAACACACAGGTTAATGTGAATGCTGGAAGAGAAATAATTGCTTGTTGCTGGCAAAATCGTTGTAATTATCGGATTAAGGGGCTGGACGATGGCATCGGCGGCGATGATGGTACGATGAGCAAGAAACAACGAAAACACGGGATTTGTTCCAAAATGGAAAATCAATGCTAATACGATAATGCAAGTAAAATATAATGCTCTGTTAAGATTACTTTTTTATATATAGAAAGAACGATTTTGTTAATATCTAAAAATTTAGCTAGATATAGATCTAAAAAATAATTTTTTGTTATATCAAAATAGTTATCTAGGTCGTTCAAGTTGGTTGCTAAAATGTCAAAACTTTTTGCAGCATTGCTCATTAT
>NW_017305735.1:230127-240002 GCF_001594115.1 Trachymyrmex septentrionalis | reverse complement strand
CGCACACGCACGCACGCACGCACGCACGCACGCACAGCGTCTTATATAGTATATAATATATAAAAATATATAATTAATTTTTTGGATCGTTCAACAAATTATTTTCAGATCTAGTTAAATTTTTAGATACGTAAGTAAAATTATTTATTCCGTGTAAGTATGTGTAAGAAATGTTATCTAATATTTCAGACTTCTTTAATTCTATTTTTTATGAATTGAAAGCTGAAGATATAGATTTGCCGCCAGAAATAGAACGTGCAATACTTCGGTTCTTTCGGTTCTTCGTATTTCAGTTTTCTGTGCAAGACTAAATAAGTTAACGTAGCCGACTTGGCCGCTACTTTATTGTTTCTTTGATCACTTTATCACAGAGTCAGCTCGTCTATTGTACCTATCTGTACGATATTCTCATCTCGCCGGCGCTCTATTACTTGGCCATCAAAGTATTTCCTCATATGCGTTACAAAGAAAATTCTACACGCATACAGTTTCAATAAAATTTTAGCTTATTTCGAAGCATTATACGAAATGAATTACAAAGGATGTAAAAATTATGCGAAATAAGTATCTTATATGGTCAACTTTACATGACTCACATACATTAAATAAAAATTAAATAGATTATTTAAATAGATATTGTGTCATAGTGTATTAAATTTTTTATGCGGATGTATAACGAGTTGCATACATATTGTTTATGCATCACAGACGTATTATACATAACTCTTTCTATCAATAAAACAAAATATTAATATGATCAAAAATGTCCACACTGAAAGAATGAAATGCCTTCATTTAATTGTAGTATGTAAAAAATTATGTGTGTATGAATTTAACAGAATATATTATACATTATATAATTAAATATGAACATAAAGTACAATATATAAGTTAATATTAAATTTACATAATGTTAACTTGACTTTACTTGTCTTGAAATTTTTGTGTTAAAACTAATTTATTACAATTTGGCATGTATGTAAAAAAGCATTATAAAAATAAAAACAAAATATATAAACATAAATATAAATAAATTTTTCTTTATCTATTTCTTTCAATATTTTAAAAGTTTTAAAAATGACAGAAATAGCAGAACACGTATACACTTTTTAAAAATATTAATTTTTATAATTTTAACATGAGAATGCAAAAAAAAATTTCTGGAAATGTATCTATATGCCGCTTGCTAGAGAAAAATTCATATGAAACTTAGTTTGATCAAAGAAAAATTTCTGTTTTATGTAGACAAGACTAACTAATTCCACGATCATTAGAAACCCAGTCGTATTGTCACGAAAATGACTCGCCACGAAGTGTCCGGTCGGAACGTGTCACTTTCATCCTATTTTGTTGGCGACGTAGAGGTCGGATCCTATAATTAAAGCGGGCAAACAGAATTACTCCGAAATTCGGAACGAACACCATAGCCCGAGGATAGACTGCCTAATTGACCTATTTTCGTGGTAATATATCATCTCAGTTACCTGTACCAGAGATATACTCATTACGCGACGCCGCGAGATGGAAAGAAGCTAGCTACTGCGAAACTATTGTTGAACTCATCATCAGTATATATATATATATATATATCTTTGAGTTCTGCAAGAGTTTTGTCCAAAATGCTAAAATTAATTTGCTTAATTTAATTATCAATTAAAACACTAGAATATGTGTCACCTTTTACAAAAAGATTTCGCGAACCATACACAATAAGATTTATTTCTGTTCTCATTTTTGGAAAAAGATTTTATTTAAAGTATACATTTGTTCGAAGAAAAAAAAATAAAAAAAAAACTGATTTTATATATTTTATATGGCTATAAATTTTAAGCAAAAATTCACAAAAATTATGGAAAACATGGCGTAAGATTTTAATCTTTAGAGATCTATTTTTTTAAATCTTACGGTATTTTTAGTAAAATTTGTTATAATTTATTATTTCATTGTATTCGTCGCCTCACTGTTTCTATAACACTGTTTCAACGTCATTATAATAGCTTTCTCATTCTGTTAAGGTTAATTGTATTAAATTTAAAATTTACATATATATAGATTAGAGTAGACCAGAGCGAATCGGATCATTATAAGCTTTGAGACAGTTATCATTACCTTTTTCTTTCATGTAATCTGTTTTATCATATTAGTTACTTTCCGTGCGCTCCCCCTGCAGCAGAAGCAACAGATAACAATTTCATATTGCGTGTGATTCAATATCAATCGACGATATAAGCGCAGAGGTCGCGAATGGTACGAAGGAATTTCGTCTCTCATGTAAAGTCACGATCTCAATTTTGTGAGTTCATAACGAAAAGGTATGTTGAAATGTGTGTAAATTATAATGACTTTTGCAGTATAGTTTTCTAAATCAGCCTAGTAAATAGTTTAATAATATCATTAAGATGGTTTTGAGAAAATTAATGTAGTTTATGAAGTTGACATATGGAGTTAATCGGATAACTTCTTTTGGGGTGATTCGAATCATGAAATTAAGAGTAAACCCAATTATGTAAAGACTGGTATTGCATTTATTGCACTGAAAAATTTGTCCATCCATCTGTCGAAAACTGGATTAAATGCAACAAATGTGAAGAATGATGCAAAAGCTGTACTAAGAGGATCATTTACTTGTAATTTGTGTAATTTAAGTAAACTATTTTTATTTTATATATCAAGTTTATTTCAGAGTTTATTTAGAAGAATTCAAAGAATTTATTTATTTATTTTTATGTTTTTTTACATGTAAACTAGTGATCCGTTTCGCCCCTCAATTTTGGGGCGAATCGGATAATGCCTATTTTTGATTTTTGCGTTGTGTAATAAAAAATATTATTTTTATATGTTATTTTATTATAAACTTATATAGTAAAACTTAACAACAAAATTAGTTTATTATTATATTTTACTTATGAAAAAAAAAAGATTCGATTTGCCCTGATCTACCCTAAATATTACAAGATCTAGCCTTCACCTTATTCATATCTTTCTTTTACTTATTTAATTTATATAATGCTCTTGTTTAACTTATCAGAATTTAGAGAAATAAATGAAACAATTAATATAAACGATGCAAAATCATTTTTATCATTAATAAGTCAATAAACAATAGTTATTTGATCCAAAGTTCATTGAGAAGATTTAGGATTTGCATGACCATAAAAAATTTGGGAGATCCTTACACAGATGTTTTGAAACGTCACGTCGAAGCATGTAGTCAAATTGCATGTGAAATCCATTTGGCGGTTCGGTTGGATGATGCAGTTTTAATAAATTTCGACAATTTCCGCGCCATGGAATTCTAACGCCGCAATGCAGTCGCGGTGATCTACGGGTAAGCGGAGGTGTCGCTTTATTTCCCGTTTATTAAACGTCATTAGAGCCGGTTCTCCACGTGATGTTCCGCGAACCGTTTTGCCACAAACACGTCTCTCGACCGCAAAATATTTTCTGGTCGGTCGCAATTTATTTAAGGGCCGTAAAGCCACGTCGTCCAGAATGCACTTCGGTACACTTAATACTTGCTGCACTTATTCCTGGCAAAGCTGGAATTATATCGTGATAACATGCACGTAACTCATTTCGCTTTAATATTTCTCAGGGTAACAGTAGTTCAGATTGCAAATTAAGTTTTAAATTCCATCATGTAATTTAAAAAATGCGATACGGTTCTACTATTCTAATTTATTACGTCAAGAACATAAAGTCGATGAATTATAAAAATACACAACTATATTTTATATCTTTTATTAATATAACAGCTTTACCAGCTTTATCATTTTTATAATTACTACAGAGAAAAAAATTTTTTATATAAAATTTCTGTTCTTTATGGCATATCTTTTTATAATTGTTATGTTTAAGTCGTAAAAATATTATTTAAAAGATAAATATATCGACGAAGCTAATCCTCTTCCAAACAGAGAGTATTAGAAAATAACAAAGATATATCTTATTATTTTTTTGAAAACATCGAAACATTCATTCACATGTTGTTTACGAATATTAGAAATATTAATATGTTTGAAACACAATCGCAGTTATATCGTTGAATTCATATATGATTAATAAAATAATCGAAAATTTAAAATAAATATAACAATCATAATTTTGAAATAAGTACATTTTTTGCATGTCACAAGCAATTTTCCAACCATTAATATGTTTTCTAGCACTTATCCATGTTTTCATTCTGTATTTTCAAAACATATATTTTCGAGCTATACAGATGGATTTTTATGTATTAAATATAGAAGCTTTTAACCGCGCAGATCTAGCCTGTGGAACAGATAAATATTTATATATTCGCTCTAAGTCAGAATCGTAAAAAACGTAATAAGATCTATTATTATTAACATTTGCGATTTAATAGAAAAAAGTCTGGAATATAAAATTTGAAATTACGTGCATGGTTTGAGCACACGCTCAATTTTTTTTAGTCTAACATCTAATTTTAACCTATAATAGTTGTCGTATTTACTTAAAAATCATTTATACTTTTTTTCACATTTGTAATATTCTATATTATGGCCCGTTTGAAATTATGGCAAGACACTTTCTAACGTGGCCGACTGCAATCGCGGCGAGGATGACGTCGAGACGGAGCGGAGACTGGTCAACGATACGAATCGGGGAAACCTGATACCACGAGATTTTAACTGCGGAGGCAGCTACTTCCATGGAACAGGAATCCCGCTGCCGGCACGCACACGCGTGCATGCACGCGGCACGGGCCGTTTCTATGGACCACGGTACCAGATCCGCGATCTGTGGCATGATTATCTGCCGTCGCACATACACACACGCATGCAGACTGTGCGTTTCCTCTCGCTAAAGAATACCTTTGTCCCTATCCTGTGAAAATGTTGGGGCGACAATTTCGTGGAAGGATTTGCGCGCATCGTTGTTCGTCCGGAGTATCGGATGTCCTAGGACGGGTCGCTAGGTCTGCTAAATTTTTTGCTTCCCTCCGAGGTTCGCGTAAATGTGTGATCGTTCTACAGATATTTATATTATTTATATTTATTTATTTTATATTGCGTTTTTGCACGGAAGAAAAGATTAATTGCAACAGCAAAAATCTATGTGCAGTACAGCTAAATTTCAGAGTTGTAACATATAAATACCTAAATCTTTAAGTATATTTTTATATTTTTGATATGTTTTCAGGTGTGACACATACATCCTTAAAGAAATTCGCGAGACTAGTTGCGAATTCAATATTGATTAGTCATCTTGAATCATCTATTACATGAAGCTCCATTTTTCTCAATGTACGCGAAATTAGATTCAAATTAATAAATCAATTAATGAGCAAGCTATAATAAAAAGATAATTAAATAGAAATCGACAAAAATGGAAGTGTTAATTATATCTGAGAAATAAATATATACAAAGAGGGAGAAATAAAAGAGGAAGAAAATTTTTTTCTTTCTCAATGGTAATAGCTTCTTAATTTTTAAGAGACGGAAACTCAAACACAAGCTCTTAAAAATCCTGAAATTGTAGCAATCCCTGTCCAACACACTTGGTTTTCTTCTACAGGAGCTGCGTGAGCAAATTAGAACGAAATTTGCGAGCGAGTGCGAACGGAGTACAAATTAAAAAAGAATCAGACGTAGAGGAAGGCGAGGAGAAGAGAAATTTCCTAATTACCGAGAAAACATGCACGCACGCGGGAATAGCGGAGCAGAAAAAAAACGAGAAAGAAAATGCTCGGAGTGACCCCGCGGGGGTGGTCGGTCCTGCGATATTCATGTTTCCAGATTATTTATGGGCCACAGAACGAGCTGCCGCACGCGCTCTGCGAAACGCAACTCGTGCGCCTAACACGTATATTATAAAGGGTGAAGGGTCAGGCAGACGATTGTGTGCAGAGAAAAATAGAGAAGCCACCCCCAGCGAAGAATGATCGTTCGACCGCGTGGATGTACGCCTCCTAAGGTAATGTTGTTTGCATATGAAAAATAGACAAATTAAACCACTCGTACACTAAAAAAGAGTTTGATAATAGCTTTCGAATGTTAAATGAAAAAATTTTAATCAAATATTCAATTAAAATACAACCAAAAATAATTTTACTTTTCTAAATATTTAGTAATTGTTATACCGAATAATTATTATATAATGGTTATGTCATTATGTTTGCTAATATTTACTAAATAATTAAAAAAATAAAATTACCTTTTGATATATTAACTAAACATTTGATTAAAATTATTTCACACAACGTTTGCTATTACTTAGTTATAGTTAATATTTACCAGACTCTTTTTCAGTGTATTATCTCATCCAGTACCAGAAATTTAAGAATTTGATTGTGCAACGAGAAGGAGGGAATTGCTTTTTTTTTTATCAATATTAAAATTCTTTTATGTCACACACAGCCCTTTCCGACTGACAGTGCATAATCTCTTTCCTTTGTCATGCACAGCTCAGCTTGTGCGACATCTTTGTTCCTGTACCACAGAGGGGATATCACGTAACTTGGCGAATTTTTAACCGCTCTATTCCAAAAATCATATTTTTGGCATTATACGTTGAAATATATGGGACGATTTTTGTGCGTGATGAAGCGATGCTTGTCGGATAGGACACTATAGATACGAAAGGAGTGGCATCGGCGGCACGCGTTACGCGCATAATTCATGCGGTCCGGCGTACACGTGTACAAATGTACGTTTTATCGTCGTGATTCTGATAAGGAAGACGCGGGCTTGACGCGTGTATGCACGATACGCGCAGCCCACCCGCGTCCAGAATCGATATTTAATGAAGCTACCCTCAATTCGCGCCCGCTGGTGCTGGCGGATAATAAAACTCGCGCTCGCGGGAGAAACTTATCGTTCAACGGAACTCAAATTGACGAGTTTATCCTAAGAAAGCACTGCTGCTGCCTCGCGAAGCTCATTTATTACGAAAGTAAACGATACTTCTATAAATCGAATTGAGTCGATTCGATGACCAGAGAATTCTCAATAACAGTAGTCTCTGCATTGCGTTCTCCGTCTACAATCATATTTTTACTCTCTCCGTCTGTAATCTGGGTCTTTTTTTCTAGCTTAAATTTTCTTATTATTCCAGGTTTTCAAAAAATGTGGGAAAATTCAAGGTTATTTTTCAATATCTCTACACTGTTTTAGATATCAAAAGTATAATAGTTATCCATTGAATTAAATAACGTATTGTTATGTTTAACTTCCACATATAAAATGTAAATAAATTTATTTCTGTGGTTAGTTTCAAAATAAATAACGTCCACATTAATGTGTGCGTTTAGCAAATAATAAATTAAATTTGAATCAAATTTAATACATTCTATTGAGTTAAAATGTTTAACTTCATTGTTTTAGTTAAATTAACTAAATAATTAGTTAAATTTTAGTTAATTTAATTAAATAAATAATTAAATAATCAATTGTGCAGAAGCAGACCTATAGAAATAATTAAAATTAACTCATATTGTCTATAATTTGACATGTAAATTTAGCAGTGTATCACATCACTAATAGTTTTTTAATTTAAACGTTAAACTTTTATTTTAATAAAATTTGAGAAATAAGGACGAAATTAAGAATAAAATTTCGCTTGTGTTAAATAAAAAAGAAAATTACAGGTGGAAGTTTTTTAAAAATACGCTATTTTTATTTCTTAAAAAGATTGTTTATTTAAAAGTTAAAAAAGAAGATAGATTTTTATGTAGCGTTTTTTTAATAATTTTAATTCATATAAATCCATAAAAAGTAGGATCTTTGAGTACTTCAGAATTTTAAATATTGTACCGTTACAATATTTTAATATTCTCATTCTATAGTATTTGTATTACTGTATTGCTTGTCAATTGGATTAGTCGTATTATGTACTCCAGCTTCAGTTTAGAGCTATGTTTCAAAATCGATAAATAATCGGTGCGTAGTTTGCTTGAGTCATAAATTGTGAGATTGTAAGATTTACACAAGCATATTATTTGTGTGTGGAACCTTTTTGACTGAATGTGGTCTTCATCGCTTAATTGTTCGTTGATATATTACATATTTTAAAATTATATAATACACCAAAGTTATTATCTACATATAAAACAACTTTGCTGTATTATATAGTTTTGAAAAAGATACCAGATTTTTATACAAGCATAATGCAATATAGGTACAAGTATGAATAAAGATTGTAACGCTAAAAGAAAGATAAATTATGGAAGTAATAAATGAGAAAGATAGATCATATTAGAATCTCCAGTTAATTGAATTCCCTGCGTTCTAGATACATCAACAGAAAAAATGACTAAATGTAAATCAACGCAAGGTAGATGCACGGAGCAGCGCTTTTGCGGTGTAGAAATATTGTGATTGATTAACTGCTCAGAGATTTACTCACCGCATCGCCAGACACAGTGCAGTTTATCAATTATTTTCTGCAGCCGATAAATCGGAACTTTCGATAATGGGTCTTGACAGGAAAGGAATGGCAGGTTTCGAAAAGAATCCTTTTTTTTATAATCGGCTATTTAATTCTCCTACCTATCGATCAATCGGATGATTCTCTATTAAACTTTGTTAGACATATCGGTAGTCAATCAACATGTGTCACAATTGAAATGTATGATCTGCATTTGAGACAAAAATACTTACAGCTATCTTATAATTACTCGAAAATTTTAATTAGTCTCTTAGATTGATTAGAAAATTAATTTATTTTATATACCCCTCTACATTATATATTATTAATCTATATTATTAATTTATATTATTAGTATTAAATCGCATGTTGCAGTCCTTCCAATTTTTGCAGCAAAATCAGTTCCTACTGGTACAATTTAGCAGCATCATATATAATAGTACTCAAAATTTCAGTTACGAGCGATGCTTGACGATAAAATGTACGACGTAAAAGTTCACATGTATTAGTCGCGTCGATCATTATTGGCGCCATTTGTAAGCGGCGCGTGTAAACAATGGGCGGCCGCGTTATTAATTTATTTACGGGCTCGAGCGTGCCCCGGAAATTAATTAATATCGCCGTGCATTTTCCGTCTCCGCGGAAGGCTCAAACAAAATCATGAACGGCGATCGGGCGATCGAGCGAACATGCGAACCACACCGGCTATGGGAAATGTATGCAAACAGATGGCTTAAATATTCTACCCCGAAATGGACATTGCGGTCGTTCAGATATTGAGCGAGAAAATACGCAGACCGACGATTCACCAAGCGCAGACGTACAATCGTAACATTTACCAGATATAAGTCTGAAGGTGCAAAAATGGAAATAAAGAATTACATAGAATAATTCTATTCTTTTTTTTTATGATTGTAACTATTATTAATCAAACTTCTGAATACATTTAATATAATATTAAATTGATACAATGTGTAACGTGCATTTTCTTACATACGTTTTAATACGATTTTTTTAATAGTGTTGTAATTTTGGAATGTACAAGGTATCTTGTGCAACTAACAGTAACAATTTTGTACAATCCCTTAATTAACCATGAGTGCGCAAGTACATGAATGTAACACAACCCCGAGATAAGATAATTCTTTTGCGCGCGTCTTTATGCAACGCACGAAAGTGATCTTTTTTTCATCCCAGTCGTGCATCGCCATAATAATCTTAAATCCCTCGTGTGCTCGGCCACACTAAATAAATTCTGCCTAATTACCTTGTCCTCTCGAGCTTTATTCGCTCTATGCGAACGCAAGTTTTACGATAATGTATAAGGATGAACCAGTCTCTACTTAAGGTTGTAAAAAATCAAGGGTTATATCTCTAAAAAAGTTGGAAAGCAAAACGTTATAAAGTAACACTTAAATAATTTTTTATTACTTTCTACAATATAATTTTTTAGATACGTATCTATCGAATCTCTTTATTATCGAAAA
>NW_017305735.1:225271-230027 GCF_001594115.1 Trachymyrmex septentrionalis | reverse complement strand
ATATATAAGTTTATTTATATAATAAATTAATTAGTGTTGAATATAAATAAGTGTTGAATATGAATAAATAATGACTTTCCTAGGAACTTCTTAAAAAACATTTATTCAACTCGTTGTTAAAATATTTTAGATAAATCACACAATAACGATTTTCTCTGTATATCTAATAAATTTAAGAAACATGAATGGTCCTTATGTCGTGCACGAGTTGATTAAAAATTCGTAAAATAATTACTGAGCTTGGTAATGCAACCTGTTCGTATAAACCCGTATAATGTTACAAGCAGTAGATGCAGGCTTTCACGTGTACTGATTTAATTATAATTTTATAACGCGCTTCTTGAGAACGAAAAGCACTCAAACAAAGATGAAGGGGGCGGTTCAACAAAGCCCATAATAAAAGTGCCCTCACACAAGAATGGATATCTTACCCTAAAATTATGAGGGGAGGGAACGTGTGGGGTTAAGTTCTCACTCTGCTCACATAATCGCCACTCCGATTTTACTTCCATTTCTTATAAATATTTTCTCACATGTCTATCAAAAAAATCGTAACTTTTTTTAATCAGTCGTGTAAATTTATTATTATCAAGTATCTTTTCGTCTTAGTTAGAAATTTATGAATTATTAAAAATTAATGAAAAATATTGTAATTTAGATAATTTAATAACAAAATTTACTTTTTCATTTATATAAAATAAAAAATAAAAAGTTTGTAAACAACATCGAGATGAATGTTACACGCATCACAAATTAACACAAATATGAATGTACATTTTAATTTTATCAAATGTAAATTTTTTATTTTATGGAAATGTTACTTTTGTGACGCTGTTTTGCAGAATAACAATAAGTTCCTTAGAATGGAAACACGTTATACAGCACCAAATTCACCTGTCTATTAAACGGATATTCCAGGTAGCCGCCGTCTCGAGAGGGAACATTCGTATTAGGCACTGAAACAAATTGCGCTGCCGACAATCTCCACGGACGATCTATCCTTGGGTCTGAGCGGGATAGACAAGAATCATGTTTCCTTGAGAACGCGAATCTTCTTCAAAAGTGAGAGAGAGAGACAGAGAATAAGCCTGACTTAACATTGTTTTTCTTCAATCAAAGAAATTAGGCTAATGTTATAATGACGCATTATTAATTGCCATCATCAGAAAATTTAGTTCTATCGGTCACATCATATCGTGTACTATAAATTATTTCATGCGATTAATCATTTCAAGTTCCGCGTAGCTCTCTATGTAATAGGAATGCCGCGAGATATCCTGACAATTATTTTATCAAGATGACATAATCGATTTTTTAATAAATAATATAAATAATCTTTCCATTTAGAAATAATAAAATACATAGGTATATAAGAAAAAATATAGCAGGCAAAAAATAATAAATAAAAATAATGATAACAGTAAGTAGGTAAAGGTTTTCTCACAAAAAAATGTTTTCTAATTATTTTTTAAATAATAATCGCTTGATTTTACCACAAATGCTGATATATGTACTATACTATTCTTATCATAAGACAATATTTTTCAACCGGTGCGCTGCAAAGTCTCAAAGTATGCCGCGAAAATTTTAGAGAAAGCAAAAATATTTAGAAATTAGTAAAAATGCGATAAAATCACTTTTAATGATAAAATTAAAAAGAAACATTTTAGAACATTACTTTTTATATATTTCTGAATGTCGTGTTAGTATATGATAAAAGATCTATACTGATTGTGAGCACTGAAGCGTGTGCTCTAATAATATACCTTGAGAAATTGGTTCATGATTTAACAAGTGTGCCGCGAACTGAAAAAGATGGAAAAACGCTGCTACAAGATAGTCTCGATAAATACAAGAATGGCAACGTTTAAGTTACAATAATCTTTTTATATAATAATCGATGATTTTTCTTACATCGAAGAAAGTAGAACAAATTTTTGAAAGCTGTGATAATAAAACAACGCATTAAATTTATGTATCTAGTAAATAAAGTTATGACGCTCGTTAATTAGTGCTTTTGGATCAATATTTTTATCGTGCCATTATATAGACGATTTTACGCATGTAAGAAAAATAAAGAATACATAAGTTAAGCATCTCTTTTTTGTTTTGTTACTCGCGCTTAGAGTTGGCTTCCTTGCAACTGCCTCAAACTTCTAAATTCGATTTCGTGCTGTTCGTCTACACAAAGAAGTATGTCGTTTAAACAACATGAGTTGGCACTTACGCTTTTTGTCGGAACTTAGGCTTTCGTTGCTGTCATGCAAGTAGAACATGCGCTTTCGTTCGGACCGGCACGAGATGTGTTGGCTTATGTTCATTTTTATGATCACTGATTACCAGGTATAACGCTAAATAGCCATCATGCTCGATCGTACGTTTTACTATAATCAGATTGGGACGATCAGCTACAATGCGAACTCAATATGTGAGTAAATGTGTCATACTGTTGTCATAATTATTCCGATCGTCTATGTATTTTAAGGGGATCTTAAATTGACGAGGGTTCAACTGATAGATACCATTAAAATGACTTCACTTAAAATGTACACTGAATAGACTGTACAGATCGTAAAAGCCTTAAAATACGCATAAAAAATTGCGAGACAATCGCTTTAACGAGGAAATAAAAAAAAATTGATCAAATTACGTATAGTATCACTCCAATTTTTTATCTTTTTTCAATATTCTCGTTAAATCTCGCACCTTTTTTAAAAATATTTTAATTGTGTAAAAGGATTTTATAATCTGTATAGCCAATTTGGAATACTTTTCAATATATAATGTCGATGGCCTTACGATGCTGTTTATTTTCCTATATATATATGTACATAGTATATATATATAGTAAAACTTAATAAATAGCAGGAATCGATAAAACACACACTAGTACAACTTATTTAAAATAAAAAATATAAAATAGATTCCAAAAATTTATAGAAAAAATTAAATAAGAAATAAGTCAGAAAAAGTTATTTAAAATAATAAATACTAAATAACTCTTTTACATCTTCTCTTATATTTAATATAACTTTATTTTAAATACGATCAAACCCTGATAAATTTAAACATTTTATAAATTTTTATAATTAAATATAAAACACTTTATAGTAATTAGTTTACATTTTGGGATAATATTATTTTACAGGTTAGCATTTTAAACGCATAGAAAATTGGAATAATAAACTTTACTCGAAAGAATTGTAAGATAAATGTCTTCAATTTTTGCTATTCACGAAATACTCTTAAAGTAGTCCATTTCCCAATGAAGAACAGAATTTCCTTTCAAGCTATCATAGAATAAACATCTAAAACTTCAGAAGTCTCTTAAAAACATTTGATTACAAGCTGTGCGTACGCTCTTAAAAGGTATCCTTCGAAGGTATCTGCTTAAAAATAAATGCGTTGTACGATCGGGTCGAACGACATGTTGGCACTGATAAATCGCCGCTAATTATGAAATCCTCGTCTGCCCTCATTGACGCCTCCGGACTGTAACGTCGGGTTCGACGGCGTAGCTCGCCATAAAACGGGGGCGCTATTAGTTTCGATTGGATCGCGCCAAGCTCCTTCGCTTTTTATCTAAGATATCTGCGTCTCACGGGGGGGAAGACGTCGCAGCGACCGCGAGCGGAGCAAGGCGGTCCAGCTTGCTGTGACTGCACTGCAATTAAATGCAATGTGCGCGCGTAACCGAATGCATCGAGCAGCAGATTTATGCGTCACTGCCGGCTACGAAGTCTCTCCCTTCCTCCTGCTCCTCCTCTTCCGCTGTCTTTTTCGCGTCCTATGCCTTTCCGGCTCTCTCCGCAGTATAGGATGTCCGCCCTCTCGCCTTGCGTCCTGGAAGAGAGGTGAAACAGACAGCCGAAGTGATCGTCGCGTATCTCAATCCCGGAGGAGGTGGACGCGCCTCTCATGCTTTGATTAAGTGTTACGCACGTTTAACCGAACAAGTCGTGCCCGGAAGCAACATGGTGCCTGTTTGCCCTTCCTGCGATCGTCCAAAGACACCTTTCGTTCCACGTCGCGTTTCTATCTCGCACACGCACACGCACACACACTAATGCTATAAAAAGATTTAAAGCGATTTCTGTGAAATCGACAATCTCTATTTACAATTCTTGGCTTCACGTCTGCACGGAAAGGATGATTTTGTTAAAGTATTTAAAAATTTAGTTTAATACAAATCTGAAAATAGCTTGTTTTATTAGATCACACTTAAATTCATAATTATGTCAAATTATACCTAATTTGAATTATTTTTAATTATTTTTCATTTTTATAAATTGTCATTGCTTGATTACTCCTACTTTATATGGCGTTAATTTAAGTAAAATAATGATATTAAAATTTTGGAGTTTCTTATGGAGAGTGAGAACAATTTAACTCAAGAAAATAACTTAAATTTGACTAAAATTTAATTTATGATTTATTTAGTGCATACATTAATATATATATGAACATGGAAATGAAAAATAACAAAATTTAACTCAAGAAATTACCATTGATCTTCTTTATGTCAAAATAATTATATAGAACGCTCAAACTGGTTACTAAAATGTCAAAACTTTTTGTAACATTCCTAATCATGCTTGAAATTTTTACATAATTATTTTGATGGTATAACAAAATTATTTTAAGAACTGTATCTAAATTTTTAGATACAGTTTTAACATAATCGTTCTTACTGTGTAGTAGTGTTGCAATATGAACTGTCAGATTTTTTATTATATTCCGCTGTGTATGTGAGTTC
>NW_017305735.1:191127-225171 GCF_001594115.1 Trachymyrmex septentrionalis | reverse complement strand
CAATATGAACTGTCAGATTTTTTATTATATTCCGCTGTGTATGTGAGTCCTCGATATCGATGGCGACACTTGGCATGCAATTTCTAACCATGAAAACAGAAAATTCATCACGGTTCTCCCTAAAAATGTCAAACGAGTGCACTGTCGAAAGACGATGTCCGGGGGTATGAAGAAAAATCACTCTTTTTGTCGCCAAAACGTCCGACTTCATATCGTTCGGATAAGAAATCGCTACCGCGGTGCTCCTCGAACTTCTCCAATAATACTTTCAGCCGCGACACCGTTTTCGCTCCGAAAAAGCTCTCTTTGAGTTCGACACGTCGAAGCAGTTATCTCAGGTGGACATACACGCTTCGGGGAAACGAATTGCTGACTCGCTTACCGCGAAACTCAGCCCCGTGCACTATGGGACCATTGTCGGCGAAATGAGAAAATAACGCCGCAGATATCCCGGGCGATCGACACTGTCTATCGACGTTTAGAGCGAAATAAAAAGTTTCCTCGTTTACCGAACGCCCACCCGCTGGCTGAATCTGCATAACTGAAATAAAAACGAACCAATGCTTCTCTGCCGCTTTTCTGTTGGCGATCCCATTTACGGCGTTCTCGAGAGCATTGCGGCATAAAACTAAAACGAACAAAATTTTCAAGAATTACTTTTGGATATATTAAACCATAATTATATTAAATTATAATATAATCTATAAATCATAATTTTTTAAATCGTAACAGAAATATGATAAAAATTGACTGATACATGATCTCAAAGCGTTTCACGCGTTTTGTATTGGTTAACACTCGCCAAATATTGATCAATAATTTTTTCGGCACTGTAAAATATAATTCGATCACGAACAGTTTCAACGCTATTAATTATTTTTGTAGTCTCGAGGAGCATTTTTCGCGCTTCGATGAATCATGAATATGCGGAATTCATCCCGTAACGATTCCTTCCGCAGGAAGGAACTCTGCCATTGCTCGGGAAATTTTATAAATGCAATTCTCAACGGGCCGACAATAGTAATGCACTGGCGTGGCGCGTGGCTGCACCAAGTACACAGCGACGACGCGCGATCCCGTGAGCGCACGTGGAAGCGGATCCATAAATACATGACGTTTTTAAATCCTTTTTAAATTCCATTTAAACACGGCGGATGTATATATGCCGCATTTAAAATTCCATTTTAAAGGACCAGTTATATTGTCTTTGACACATGACTTAAAAACGAGTTTTATATCGCTTTCAGGATATCAGTTATCGCATGTGTATGCGCGTTGCAGAACACTTCATCATATAATAAATTAAATATATCTGTTTTTGTGCGCACGCGTATAATTTTTGTATTTGCAATAACGTTATAATAATTTTTAATTTTTTATTGTGGTTGCTAATTTGGTGAGAAACAAATTACAAATGTACGCGTAAAAATATTAGAAAACTTTAAATTATCAATATTTCATTCATTTTTCACACTGCATTTCTCTTTCTCTCTCACTTTCTTTTTTGTCTCTTTTTCTTTCTTCCTCTCTGCATTTATCTACATTTTCTGAACATTACACGTTAAATAACAAATTTCAAACTCCGGTGAGAAATTGCACTCTCACTGGTTTCGCGCGAAACGTAACGTGCAATGAAATGCACTTCATACGAGAAGCCCCGTGGATCGCAACTACTATAGGATAAACGCCTGCATGTAGTACACTAAGGCCTGGCACAAAGCGTCTAAGGGCAGGGAATTCGCGAGCTCGATCGTTCTACGCAAACGACTTTAACCCACTCAGAGATAATTCTCTTCCGGCGCTGCCGGTTCTTCCGCTAATGAAGCGTACTTCTTTCGATGATTTAAAGTCAATTTACTGAGAACGTTATCACGCTCCGGCAGTTACCATTTAGCGCTATTTAAGCGCAAATTTCAAGAAATTTATGGCAAGAATGTTACATTATTTAATAAACGTAATATGCGAGGTCACGGAATTACGTTTACGCGATAAAAAAAAATTTTAAGTGGAAGACGTGCGACATTAAAATTGAAAATAATTTCTCTGATTAATGAATTATTGTAATATTATTATATGTATATCTAGATATATAGATATTATAAGATACAAAAACTTATAAGGCAAAATAAATATATTTGAATTATTGAATTATACAATTGCCCCACGCGAATATTTTATCGATACATCAACTCCCTTTCGTTCCTTTTTTTTTATGCTGCGATTACTTCGGATAAAATATTTTAAATCAAATCCGCCTCCGCTTTCGATGCTCCCTATCTATTCTCCGATCATTTTTTTCAACGCATTTCGCTTTTCAGATGGGCTAAGCTACATGAAACGAGCACTTTTTCTTAGGTGGTCCAATTTAGGCGCATACATCCATGACCCTCTATATGTTAGGTGCACTGGGCGGGGCGCACTAAATCTCGCTAGAGTGAGACGCAATGTGCTTTCGAGGGATCGATATTATCGGCGATCTGGGGATGGGAACGAGGGGAGTTGGGAAGGGGCATGAATTACCAGGATGTCGTTCACGACTCGGACTACACTCACGTGCGGCGCGTGAAAACGAGTCGATCGAGCGTAGTGCATACGATTTCGACCAGTTCATTACTTCTGCAGCGATGCGCTTCTCCTCCGAAAGACGCAGTTCCCTCCCCCCCCCCTCTCTCTCTCTCTCTCTCTCTCTCACTCTCTCACCGTTGCACCAAATCTCCTCTGAAACGACGTGCGTTTCTTTCTGCGCTCGGCCTATCGGGCTTCGTATGCTTCGGTGATAAACATCGACTACGTGCCAAATGTGCATGCTCGTGGCTTCTTGAAATAGCGCAAGTTTACATTCCTCTTACCTCAATTTGAACATTCATATGTGATGTTGATCGTTCTGATCGATTCCCGCGCTCACGACTTTCCCATCGCTGATCAAACAATTCTAATAGAGAACGAAGTTCTCCATTGAATCCCATTAGCTTTAAGAAAATAGCGAACCATTAACCCGTTAAATCTTCGTTGTCTCATGTGTCATAAGATAAATTTTGATTTAATCTATTTTATCACAGAGAGATAACTCCGCTTTTAATAATTTTGCGAGTTAAAGACACTCTAAGTCTATTATATTATAATTATTATTATATTATTTTTACAATCTTTATTATGACAAAGGCAAACGCGATAATTTATGTTTCTAACAAACTTTAATATTATTTGACTGATCTTTTAATATTAATATTGAATGTAAAGTTTGTTAAATAATAAAAACATAATTTTTCGTCGTTTTTCATGAACAATTAGTTCCCTATTTAGAACTAAAAATATGTAAAGTACTGACATCAAACAGTTTTGGTTACCTATTTGGTTTATTTAGTTTATGTATGTAATGACATTCTATTAATACAAAGAAATGATCATCGAAAATAATTGTTCAAGGAACTTTTTGCACTTGAACCTATAATTCCGCATCGGCAATACGCGAGGCTTTGCACAAAAATGCAATTCAAGGAGAGTACCGATTCAAATAAAAGAAGCGTTTACAGCGACCCACTTCTTGCTCGTATCTCCATTTCTCGTGCGCACACACACAACCATCCTCTCACCCTATCCCGTCCTTCACCCTCTCACGTCTCCGCAAATCCCGTATCCTATCTTATCCCGACTTTCTCTCGAAAGAAATAACTGCAGTCGTACAATGCATCTCCTCGAGGCGCTACACGTTCGCCAACAACACGACGCAAATAGAAATAAAAACGCAGCTAAACGTAGGCGAGCGCGAAGAAGAGAGAAAGGGAGAAACTCTTTCGTGTCTTCGACAAACATTTGCGCGCTTCCTGATACAGGAGTTCTTCTCAAAAGCTTTCGAATCGCAAGACGGTGAGGCTGCCTTGATTGATGCGCAATGTCTGTTTCAAAACACAATGACTTTACGTAACAGAAGGCTATTCCGAATATGTCGTTGACTTCTTTTAACTTTTCAAGTATTAGTCCCCATATCCTGCAGCGAATTCCATCCTTTCTGCAACATAGGTAGCAAGTATATGTAAAATGTATGATTTTATTTCGTGGAAAATATGTCATGTAGACTGACAAAGGCTGTGTTCGAAAATTGTTTGCCAGTGCTGACAGCACTGTCAACACCATTCCAAAAATCATCATAGCACGCTGTGACAGTGCTATGCAAGAGAGCAAAGACGTCACTAATTTTGTCGTCATTTCTTGCTGCGGCTGAAGAAGTGAGACATCTACAGCATCCAAGATGGCGAGTATCGTTCCAATTTGAAATGCGTATTCGCACCAATCGCATGCTTACTAAAATTGGAAGCATGTTTTTATAACGACATACCTGCAGCGCTGGCAATCAGTTTTGGAACACAGCCAAAATTGTTCTGCATCCTCTTTTTTTTAGCAACTCAAACAGCGGCGCAGCACAGAGGAAGGAGATGCCTTCTTTTTGCGAGGTATTAATGAGACCTGAAGAATATCCGAGTCGATTATCTGCCGCTCAACGAATAAGCATGTCGCATTGGACATCCTCAGCTTCCTGCATTTTACAAGACTTGTGATGAGACAGGCGCATTATTTCTGAGGCCCATTGCGGTGTATTCCGTGACTTCATGAACATCCGAAGAGATTACTAGCAAAACGATGCGTATAAAAAAATTCTCGCGCTTAATCAAATTTAATTTGCCGCATCGCAATTTTGTCGTATTGCAACAAATTTAATACTGATGAAATTATGTATTTAATATTTAATTAAATTGACGACGCTACGTTAATCGCGAATTCGCTATATATTAATTAAACGAGGGCTGCTACTTGCCAGATTATATAAAAGTGCATTATTAACGAACTAGCTGAACCTTTCCATAATTATCATCTTTTCTTTCTTCTGAGCCCGTTGCAGTCAGTGTAGCGAAAACTCGTGCGTTGTAACGGCACCTCACAAATTAGAACGGATCGCGCTGCTTTTAAGATCACTTCTCGGACTACTGACTACCCGAGGAATATCGGAAATATATAAACGTGCTCCGTTTGATCATTCACCGTGTATTCACCCTTCATTCTCTGTATTTCTGCCTCGTATCCGCGGCGTTCGCCCTTTGACATGAACTTTTTCAATCCACAAGTCGGTGATATGAGAGCAAAAGGAAACGCAAAAATAAGAATGCGCGAACCTACACATTCGCGATTTGATATAATATCGTGCTCGCTTTCTACTTCCGTGATCTCTGTTTTTCTTGCTTTTGTGTTCTCGATACTACTTTTTACGATCCCGATTATATTCCTTTATTCCTATACAATGCGATGTGAAATAATATTTTTCATTTTACGCATGATATTAACCGCGTCTTATTTTGCGTTCAGTCATTTGTAATGTTTGGGATTCTTCCATTTTTCGATTTTGTCGTTGATTAACTTTTCTTGATTTCAGTCGACTACGGATTTACAAGTCGATTTGAAGTCGATTGATTTTTAGGACCGTTTGATTTAATATCTACTATATTTTCTATTGATCTTCGACCATAAATATAAAGTACCTTTAATTTATTAAATAGCGCAAACTACTTTATAATTTTAGACAACACAACAGTGTTGGTCTGGTTGTACATCTATCTGTCTGCGAGAGTTCTCGGAAAAGGCTTATTTTTTTCAAATTCTATTTTTGATAATAGATATATCTAAGGACAAAAGTCAAGATCAAATGAGATTTTCAGGAACATAAAGCAAACCGAACGACTTAACTTTTTCAAACTCAGTACTTTAACAAAGTTCTTCCAAGTTAGTTACAGGTTTTTCAATGGACTACTTAGCTACATTCATTGCAAAGTCATTACGTACGTTTATTGCATTTTCTTAGCGCTAATAAGAGCAAAAGAAGAACTAACAAAATATTAAAGTCGTCATAAAAATAAATATTATTTTTCAATAAAACTTTTTAAATTTATTTTTCATAAAATACAGAATATTTACGTCAATTTACAGAAATGCTCCGTATTTATGACCAAAGCTACCATATATACTCTCAGATCTTACATTTAAGTCAAGTCGCAGTGCTTTCTTTTGAGGTGTTTCTTTCAATAAAGATCTGCTCTCTCTCCCTTTTTTCCTCTGTGATAATCACCTCGTAGATCTTCATGCCGCAGAAGAACCAGCAACAAATATCTCCTCTCCTTCTCATGTGAGTTTTTCGAGCTTGATCTGGATCGTGTTTCAAACTCCCGTGATTCAGTGAGCCCTTAAACGTTCCGCTAATCGTTGTCTCGCATGCGTGTTGATATAACGTGCGACGACGCCTATTTTCATTATCATATTCGTCTTCGTTATTCTCTTCATCGAGTGCCTTTTTCTCTCATCTACAAAGAAAGCATTCGCAAAGCAGCTCTTCTGGAGCCTCTTTGTCTTCGCCGGGTGTCGGTCGTCATTATATGATGCCACGTTGTTCGTTGATCGCACTACCAGATCGATCAATCCCACACGGCGGCGCGCTTGATCCGCATCAAACAAGCGATTCCCTAGATCGGAATTTTACAAGTGTTCAATTTCATCGCACGACATCTCGCATTTCTGCGCTACAGACGATATAGTTGGCTGTTTGATTCGAATTTCCGATCCGTGAAATTCTTGATTGTTATACATCTTAGGAATTCCCGGTACATCTTGAGAACTCTGAATACTTTCTTACAGAGTTTAGATGTTTCAAGTTTATAATAACGAGATTTCCTTCGACATTAATATCAACGCGTAATTCAAGATACCGAAGATTTCGATCGCTGCGCATCTTGCATATATTTAAAATTTTTGTTTATGGTAAATATCTAGTATAAATATATATAAAATTTGTAATTCCCAGATATAGATGAAAAATACTAACGAAATAGTTGAAATTTTTCCCTCATATCACCGAATCGATGAGAAGCACGAGTCAAACTGCGCAACGATATGCCCTCATTAATGACATGTCATACAACCGGTGCACGATTTTAAACCGTCATGTCGCATCGCATAAATTGCAACGGAAAGTCCACGCTGTGCAAATATAAGCGATGCGTACGCATCGCTTATAATAACCAGCTTATAATAACCGTGCACGGTATAATTATTACACACGGTCTCCGGAAGCTCGTGCTCGATCATTGTAGTATTTCATTTAATTTCTGTGCCTGCTATCGTCGTCCGCGTCGGGCCGTGAGCCCCGCACAGGATGCGTTTCACGGGGGCGCGTAATTGAATTGGTTTATCTTGCCGGCCGAAGCCCCGCGGGAGCGAGAGAGGAGAGCCTGATCGCGGCCGTGCCGCGGGGCTTTGGCTGCGATTCATCAGCGTCACGTCAATGCGTTTCGATGCTGATTTGCGGCCAGCGTAATCACTCTCTTTATTAAATTCCATCATCCCCGGGCGAGCGCGGCTCGCTCGCTCGCGACTTGCCCCGGCGCCAATCACGGAAACGTCCAGAACTGCGGTTGCCCCGGAGCGCCGTTTGATTCGCCGTCATCAGAGGTTCCCGCTACAATCCTGCGCTTCGATGATGCACTCGGTTCATCGTTTACTTGCGAGTCGCGTGGTTATCAATTACGGTTTTGCGTTCCGACCGTGTGCGGCTTCCGCAAATTATGGTGCGGTATCGGGCCGTGAATACGAAACGCAGGACTGCTTGGGTCATCTTCGTGACTATGTTAATAAAATACTAACGCGGAGCATCTGCAAATGGGTAAACAATGGGCAAACGGGGGATTTACCGCATTGTTATAAAAAATAACATGGATAAATTACTTCTTGCTCTACTTTTCGTTGTATTGTTTGACTGCGCCAACCATTTATACTAATATTAATAATAATATTAATAATACAATATAATAATAATCTTTAATGAAGTGTAAAGAATAAGAGAAATAGGTAAATATATACTATTATACAAAAAATAGGAGGAGATGCATCTTAAAAGGCAAGGCATCAGCATAATGTTGCCTTGACACTTATGACAATAAAAATAAAAATAATAGCAACACACACATAAGGTAAAATAATACAATAATAAATTTATTCAACCAAAAAAATATAGAGAAAAATGACGAATTTCAAATAAAATTAGAATAATAGTGCGTAATGCATATTATTATGATTACCAATTTATATATATAATATATATAAAGCCGGTAATATTGTAATATTATAAATATTTAATTAAGTTATGATCAATAATTTCCATATGTATAAAATATTATTAGAAAGCATAATTTAATGATTGTTAACTTAATATTTGAGGCTATTGCTTATCATCCCTAATACTCGAGCGACATCGATCTTTGGGCTATCTGCATAAATGATGGATACGTTAATACATATGTTTTACTTAGTAATATTAGACCCGACCTATATATCTCAAGGTAATTATTCAATGGAGATTTCTTCGTAGATTGCAAGTGACAAGCGACTACTCTGCCAGCAGCGGATGGTCATTCATTGAGCAATGAAAGTCATTGTTGTTTAGGCAACTAGTGCAATCAAGACGGCTACTCGACGTACCTCTCGCCTATAATCATCCACCAAGCCCTGTGGTTCAATCACAAAGGACCTGCTGCTTAGCCGCGATCCATTTGGCTCCAAGATAACAATCTCCGCCGAGCCATGTTGCGGCCGAGATCTCTCGTGTATCGCGTGTTTGACCTACGGTAGACAAATTTGTTCGATGTCGAAGAAATACCGACGTCGCAGACTTCTGTATTATACGCCAGACAACCGGCATGCTGCAATTTCATTCGACCGAGAAACAGCGATCGGGATACTAATCCGGACTGCCATTTGTAATATTAAGACTCACGTGCGTGATCAAGTAAAGGTATAATTACATATACGCCCACCTGCACGAATAAGCAGCCGATATACAAGGTGTTTGATAACGATACAAATGAAAGAATAACGTATTATAATTATCATAGACTAGTCGAACTAAAAAAAATGATCTTTTCTAAAGATAACTTCGGTTGTATTTTTACTTGTATTTAATCGAGCATAATTACCTGATTTTTTTTTACGTAAACGATTACCTGGAATATTTTTACACCCTACTTAAAATTACTATTATTAACAACATATTGTATATATTATTAATTGTTTTCCGATTTATTAGTATTTGAAAACATAATGGATATACATTTAATCACAATTTTCTGAAAAAAGTATAGAAACCAAACAAATATTCAGAAGCTTGTTAAAAAATTAATTATGATTATATTACGACTATATTTTCTAAAAAAATTAAAGATTTTAATTAACATAGCTTTTTTACTACAGATTTTTTATAGAATTGCATATTTTAACTGTTTGTAAAGAATAATAATGAAAACAATATTTTTAACAATATAGTCATGCAAAACATTTTATAACAATTAATTCATATTTTTCACTGCTGGGATATAAAAATATCCCAAGTGACTATTGATACAGAATTGTAGATAATACAAATATTCGCAAATCTTTTTATTATGCATAATTATTATAATAGAGGCTGTTCTGCGGAAACAAACGTGGGACTGAGAATCAAACAATATTTAACGCGAAATATGCGATGGAAATATAAATTAAAGACGCAAAAATTTCGTAGAAAATAGGTAGTATGAGCGATGGCGCATTATTACCGTAATATCTACCAGCGGAGAGTGTGATTTTATGGAACCGGGTGCAGCAAGGAGACTGTCTTCTCACCTCCATTATTATTTTTCCCCTTGGAGCTCCTTCAGCCGGCCTCTGCCTGCAGCCACGGAGTAAGATGATACATCCCGTCGTGGCCACGGGCACCAGGCCATAAGAGACGAGATAAGACAAGATAGGACTGCAGGATACGAGGATCCGTATTAACTTCCTTCCTTCTTCGAAAGTGGGAAAAGAGGCGGGCAGGGAGGGAGAACTCTTAGGACACTAATCGCCATGCCCTGTCGCCGTGGGTTATCGCGGCCGAGGCGATGGTAGGTGGTGGCGGCCGGCTCGCCTGCCTTCATATATTCCGTACCAGTCATGCAACGTCGAGCCAAATGAGTCTGCTTTCCGTGAAAGGACACGAAAGCATCTCAGCGAGGTGACGAGAACGTGCAGGATCCTCGAGAAGCCAAGTAAGTCGACGAGGACGATATATACAAGTTGGGTGAAATTTAGTTTTCCCTTTTACTCCCTTATATTCTCTCTATTTTGGTTCAATTTACTATATTTCTATTCTACTCTTATAAGGCAAATTATCCAAAATGACAATTATACAGGATAGCGCGAAATGTCAATTGCTTTATAGTACATTTATTTAAAAAAAAAGTCATGCGTCCTGTAATAGTACATTTTATTTTGTTATTTGATTAGTTAATGTGTTCTAATTATGTCACCAATCATAGTAAAAATTTTTATTGCAAATTAAAAAATAATTGTATATCTACAGCTTTTGTCTAGTTCATTAAGTTAATCGCTTAATGAACTAGATGCTGTTTTAAAAGTATATCAACAACTGAGTTATTATGGTTTTTCGTAAGTGATAGATGCAAGTTATCTGAAAGAACATTACAAAAAAAGACTGAAGACAAGAAAATGCGCGCGCATATCAAGTGCCATGAACTTAACAGACAAAACTAATGGGATAAAACAATCTGATTAATATCACATAGTTTCAAATAATTGGCATTAGTTCGCACTTTTCTTAACAGTTTTTAAAAAATATGTGGCTATAGTTTAATATGGAATATTAACTACTTAGAAAACACTAAGAACTAGGAAAAAGATTCTGTTTGCGTAATTCTATAATCATGGACATAAAAATTTCACTGTGCAACAAATTAAATCACGGAAATTTTTTCACCAATACATCAAAAATAAAAATACCTAATCAACCTAGCTTTAACCTTAGTTAATTGTAACGTATCATAATGAGATCATAATCTATTACAGTGAGATAATAATCTAAATCTTAAGTCCCGCAATAATTAGGGGATGAAGTCGGAGAGTCATTTTCGAACAAAGAACCACCAAGGATTCCGCTTTGTATTTGAAGAGCCTTAAATCATCTATCAAATTGTCGTTAATTACGCGAAGAACGCTGGTGATCTCCGCAACTCGGAATACGACAGCTAATTCCCTCTCGAACGGACGACGGAGATCGGGATCATTATGGGCCGATTAGGCTTTAAGGAATTAATTCGGCTATTGTCTACGGAATTTCTATCCGCGCCATAAACCCTTTTCATCAAATGTGCGTCGCAAGTCTCGCGGTTTATCTCGATGCCTTTCAACCCCTTTCTCGTATCCGTTCATTTATTTCCGTCTCGTCAATGCGCGCGAAAGAGAGTTCTGATCTCTAGTCGCGTGACCGATTACCTTCTTTCCTCGTTCTCTTCTTTCGCCCACCTACCATTGATTGCCATGAGAATACTACGAATTAATCTTTAAATCGTCTATCACGCAATAAAGCTATCACGAAGTTCCTATCTCGCTGTCTTTTGTTACACCTCTCGTAAACTACTATTATTTAGTGATGAAGAAAAGAAAATTAATCGCCTTACTCAGCGTTTTCTATACAAGGATAAAGAAAAATGAGAAATGTTGAAAAAGAAATTAATAATTAAAGTTTAGTTTGCAATAGAGATCTAAGCTTGAATAAGTTTTTCTCATCTTAACAGAATTAATTTTACAGAAAATATGAGAAAGTTTATGATTATTTAAATATCTTAAAATTAGAATAGTCTGAATGTATTCTGCAAATCAGGAAAAATAGAGAGAAAAAGTTATATATTTGAATAGACCATATTTCTGCTTTAATACAAAATGTTGGTATTTCGACAGTACCGACTTGACATTTAAAGATTTGAAAACTAGAACGCAAAAATCAAAATTTGACCGACAGTAGGAGAGAAAAAATATTAGAGCTGTCAAGTAAAATATGTCGCTTTTTTCTTGCAAATTTCTGTTGATATCATAAATGTGACTTTAAATTATTTGACGACAAAGAACGGACCCTAAAAAAAATTTTGAATGCAAAACGCATGCGACTTTTCGAAGAAGAGTAAGCAGAAGTATTGACTGCGACCCTCGATGTACGCAGAAAAGTGCAAAATCTGGCTACCCTACTTAAACCACGAAGACTCTAGAAGAAAGGTTCAGTCCCCTGAGAACGATGAAAGAACCGCATTCTGCGTAAGCGAAGAATCTTCACGATCGCTTGGAGATACGGAATGACAATGTCGAAAACCCTTAAAGCGGAGGCCCTCGTTTGTGAGTCACTTGTGATCTGTAAAATCAGCCTTGCCAATCATCCCTGTATCGTCGTAAAAGAAAATCATTCCACGGCATTTATTAGAATTTTGCAATTCGTTGCTGAAATTTCAGCTTTTATTCAATCCATATGCAAATAAAAAAAAGGTAGAAGTTCCTAAAATATCTCATATAATAACACTAATGGCCATGCCAATAACAGAATGAATAGTTTGGAGAACTGGTGATGTTTAATTCTACAAAAGTACTGCGTAAAAGTTTGTATTTTAAGCACTTTGCAAAGAGGATTCGGCGCTTTTGTCACGTCGCACCAACGCACGGAAGAGTGGAAGGGATGTACTCGGGGATGGCATTGTCACATCGGACCGCGTTGTCTTGGTTGCGCGAAAGGGTAGCCTCGATAACGAAAATCACGGCTGGCTGTGGAGCTACCATCACCACCAGCATCCCCGAGGGATTCGGTTTCGGTCGGCCGCAAGCCCAGGCGCCGGACCTTCAAAAACGAATCGTGCGACCCTTCAAATTAGGTTTATCCTACTCCCACGCTCGAAGGGTTGATACGGTACCGCGAGTTTGTACAGCCATTCATCGCTGTGCGCGCGAACAAACTTTCTCGCACCCTCGCACCTTCTCAATACCGCTCCTGAAGTGCTCCTTTTGAAAGAGGCCTTCTGGGCCTCGGTGTTATAGGGAACGATGCGTAGATATTAAATTTATATTCCATCATTTAATGAAAGTATACAAATCCCTCTGGTTCATGTAATAGTCAGATATCTCTCTGTCTCGAGAATTTAAATACTATATATACCTATGTATCAATCCTTCATCGCCGTTTTTTCACTAATATCATCTACACTATTTTTTTATGTCAATACCAAATTTTCTCTACTAAATCAATTGAAAAAAAAATTTTTTTATTGTTTTATGTCGCTACTTTGTATTTTAAACGTTTTTGAACTCAGATATTATATTGTTTTTTTAATATAGCAAAATACAGAGAAAAACTTTGACTGTTTCTTAAAAGACTCACAGGCGGAGAGTTAATTATACTTCGCTTGTCTTAACGCCGACACTATCGTGTCTCCAGATATGTATTAATTTCTACATAAAGAAATATTATATTTATTTATGTAGCAGAATGTGCCTATATAATTCATCGATCATATATATATATATGTGTGTGTGTGTACTCGTATGCATGTTTTTCTTTTATGTTATATGTGTATGTACATTAAATACAAAAAGATATCGTATAAAAAACATATAAATACATTAAAATAATTACAAATGAATAAAACTTGTTAATTTTTATCTAAATAATGTAATAAGAAAAAATATAATAGAAGTCGAGCACGAAAATTGACGCACAAAAATAAATTAATAATTTAAAAATGGATTTAAAGTCTCTGCGTGCTCGAAGTACGCAAAGACTTAATGCATTAAATCGATTTTTTAAATTATTAATTTGTTTTTGCGCATTAATTTCTTATACTTTTTTTTATCATTTTGTTTATTACACTTTAAAATTTATGTAATTATTTGATACATGATACAAACATCCTACTAAGTTAAAAAATCTCTTATATTAATTTTGAATTCTTATTATTTAGATTGTTAAGGAGTCATTATCATCTATATTTTTATCTGTATCTTATTTCTAAGCTCCAAATGTCTAAAAAGATGTTTACTGTATTTCATCATGCAAATATTGTACATCAAATGTATAATCGTGTTTTTTCGAATTTTGCAAACGATGATAAATAAATAAAAACGTGTAAGAATATTATTTGCATTTATTACTTGTTTACAGAATAGCTATATTTTTTAGAACTTTTTTAAAATTACTTTATGTTACATTATATTATATTCTGCCAAGATAATTGATAACAATCATTTCTAAAGTAACGTAATTTTGCGTAAACTTTGAGTATCGAATTGAAAAAGAGTGTATTACACCACTTTGTACTATAACGCGGCTTAAATTTAGTTTCAAAATTTGACTAACGCCACTTTCGAAATAAACGACTCGATTAACTGCTTTTAACATGTAGATTGCGAATCGCAATACAATTATATAACTAAATATGCCGACGTATTTAAAGTGATTCGATTACTGCGTACGCTGTGCCATATAAAAAGGATACGAAATAAAAATGCTTTATGACACGCGTCGGGGGTCAACAAATGTAATTTAATATAATCAAGTTAGCAAAATGTAAAGCTGCGTTAATAAAAAGCAATCGAACGAAACTTTCGTTATGAGACAATTCGACGCTGCAATTATGCACATAAAAATAAAAAGACTTAACTAAATGTAAGCTTAAAATCGAATTTATTTGTACATTAAATATTAAAAGTAGGACGAATAAAGTTATATATTGTACATTCAAGCAAAACTTTATTAAAATAAATATAATAAAATTATTGCTAAAGAAAGATTGATTTGAATTCAATATAGCTAAGTATATGATAGGTTGTTAATTTAGAATATTTTGCATGATCTCAGGAGATCAAATTAATATTAAAAAATTAATGAGTTTCTGTCACTTAGTTATTTAAAATTGAGCGATTGATACAGGATAAATTGATGAACAAGGAACCAAAATGTCCGCGGATATTCGTTCGATGGAACTCTCATTTTCGCGAGAAAAGATTCAATTCTTTCGATTTTCATTATCGAGTGCACGAAAGGGGTGTAGGGAGCGGTTAGGGAGTAACGGAGGACAATGCCGTTACCCTCCACGTGTCTCACGACAATGGCGCCCTGTGCTACCTCGGGCCGCAGAGTGCGCACACAAAAGTTGCTCCTCGTTGTGCCACCGACGAGCGCAGCCGGTGCAGACGCATCCCTGTAACGACTTTGCCGTGTGACAAACGGCTCTTGTGCGACACGACGCGGCTGAACGTCGCGACGCAATAATCTAAACGTAACCATTGGATGCCGACTCCGCGCGCGAGTAACTGATTGATTTCCGATGCAATAATTATTTTAACGGAAGTGCTCTTGAGAAATTTCAAAATAATGAATGATGGACAGGTTTCCTTCAGGTGCGATATATATGTTGTGTTATATACAAAAGTAATTTAAAATTAGTTTTTAATTTATTGCGTAAAATTTACTTGCAACAGTTAAGAAGATATCTTTATTAAAAACAAAAAAACATTTGTACTTGATAGTGATCTCATTTGTCGCTGTTGTTAATAAAAAGTACTAGTGTAATAAGAAATCAGATCTAGAAAATCGTATCTACAATCAAAAAGCGATATTTCAAAGTAAACGTAATTATTAATAATTATTACAAACTCGTCACAAACGCAAGGAAATGCATAGGAAACGCAAGGACTTACTTCCAACACGCTAGCCGCAAATTTCGGCATTACATGGTGATTTCCTTCGGCCACGATAGCTCATGCTACGCGACATGTACTTGTGTAGTAGTCCACTTACGTGTAATCTATTACACGTCGCTTCACCGCCGTCATAGTCGCTAGTACCATGCCAAAAGTTATACGCCGGGCAATGTCGCCAAATTGGTGAAAGGGTTGGTTGCAAACTGAAATGGAGAGGGTTTTGCCCTCCTCTCCCCTGTCGCCAACCAAGACTACGTCGTAAGGGTGGAAGGGCGCGCGGCACTTCTGTGCTGCTGTGAGCCCTTGGCCGGGGCCACCGGTGTACTTGGCAGAGAGTGCTTTTCATCTCCGTAAATGGACCGGCGGTAAAGCAATTTTGGTACATTACCTATACCTGCTCCGTTCTTCTCCCTTCCTCTCCCCCCCCCTCCCCCCTTCCAACTCCACCTTGCGTCGGGCGTACCCAACCCCGGCCCACCCTCGTCTTTCATCTTGCGGGTCGGCCGTTACTCGATCGTGGCAAGCGCTTGATTTCGATAGGAAGCGCTCGACAGAAGCCAGATACAGAGACCGAGGACTGATTTTGACATCTCAAAAGATAATGCCTAGCATTCGCTTTGTTTGATCGAAAACGGAGCGACTCAGGATTGTCTCAGCTGTCTTTGGAGCTTTGAATCTTTGAATCATTAGGCTGTTCAATCTTTGGATGTTTGGGCGTTTGGAAATTGAAATTTTCGGACTATTGTATCCAAGAATATTTAATATCTAGAACGTCTACCTCTCTCGAAACTTAGCAATTTCAAATATCTGACATTTGCATTCTTGAATTTTTTTAATCTTTGCGTTTTTAGATTATTGATTATTAAGTCTAAATGAGTACTTATTGTAAGTATAATTATACGTCGATATTTTAAATGATTCTTATACAAATACAATATATAAAGAATATGTATATTTCATTAATAAATAATAACTGGATTGAAATGAAATACTATGAAG
Source organism: Trachymyrmex septentrionalis (assembly GCF_001594115.1). NCBI lineage: Eukaryota > Metazoa > Arthropoda > Insecta > Hymenoptera > Formicidae > Trachymyrmex > Trachymyrmex septentrionalis. The sequence goes on along the minus strand of NW_017305735.1, from coordinate 208,584 downwards.
ATAATGATATTTAATTGAATTTTCGTCAATAAAGTGCCGAACCTAAATTATCAAAAAAAATCTGTAGATGAAAGAAAGGCACGGCAATAAGCCATGCGTTATAAGAAACAATCGACTCAGTCGATCAAACTATAGGGAGTCGTGTAAACGCGACGAAAAACGCTCATACGGTGCTTCATGGCGCGGAAGAATTCGATGGAAATGTTAAGTGGAACGTGCTTGCTTGAACGCACTGGGGAAAACGTCAACGGGGATGGAGGAAAATGACCGAGGAGCAACAGAGAGACGGCCAGTAAATCGAGATAGACGGGCGACGTCTCTCCACTTCCTCGAGAAATCTCTCGCATCTCCCGTTTGGCTTCACCCTAATCGACCCCTGGGCCCTCTGGAATTCGATCCAATCCATTTCCGGGGGGTAATTTCGCCTTCGGTACACCTGATCTCTACCGACGAATTGCCCTCGATCGCACGACGACGCAGTGATCATTATTTATAAATGCGGCTGTGTCATTGTGTAAGGACTGTTACAAACTACAAGATAACTCTCCAATCCTTGGACAAATCGCTTGGAAAGAAAGAGAGAGAGAGAGAGAGAGAGAGAGAGAGAGAGAGAAATATGAAGAATAGAAGTTGTATATTATTAAAATATTCATTCAGAATAATATGGATTTTTAGATAAATAAGTAAGAAATGAGATCGAGACTAAAATTGATGCCGAATACTTTTATGTAAATTTTAAATATATTTTTCAGCCATATAAATTGCATGTCGATTACTGTCAAACTTGAAATGCAATCACAAACTGAAGCTTTAAAAAGAATTTTTAATTATTTATCACAAAAGTGATATAATTCTTCTTAGAAAATTAATAATTTATTTTATCTTTTAATAATATAATCGCGTTATTTTAACATTTATTTTGCATTTCTACTTTTTGACACAATATGTAATATTAATAACATTTGCAAATATATGTGCTCTTTCACAGATAATTGAAAAATATATATGCGACAAGCAGATGCTAAGAGTATGCATTTAGTAAAAGCAATATATGTGTATATTTATAATAGTTTCCCTTTGCGTAACGTCACCGAATTACTCTTGAAACTTACATCCCGCATGACGAGTGATTTCTCCGCTTGCAATAAGTAGCAAACAATTCCCTGAGTCATTCACGTCCGACGTCTAATCAATGACTCGCTGGTTACGCATTTGCCATGCTGGGAATGATGCATGCGCGTTATATGCACTTGCTGATTCAACGAACGCGCATCGCGGCTCCCTTGGGTGTTTTATCACGTCGACGCCTAGCGTCGGTTTCGGAGCATCACTATAACTGATGGACCTTTTATTTAATTACGCGTCGCACATGCATCTGCGTACCGTCTCTTCTCTTCCACATCTTCTCGCTGAGCTGTACGTTCGAAACTATCAGGGCTATTCACTTATCTCTTTATTAACGATCCTGTGATCGTATGAGAGCATCGGCAATATTCTGTAACATCATCATACTAATGCCTTTCGTGAAAGCGTGTAAAGTCTGTCAAGATAACAGGAATTGTGTCAGTGATATGTATCACGTTACTGCAATAAACTTAATTCTTCCGTTTATATGTTCTTAGTTGTGTGTTCTTACTAATAATTGATTATACTCGTACATATAATTTTTATTCCGCTTCCTTTCTTTTGTCCCTTTCTTGCACAAAAAGAAATGTTTTTGGTATTTATGATTATAATTATGATACTATAATTATAGTTATTACTGTTATATTAATATTAGCAATAATAATCTCATTTATAGTTCTATTAAAAAATATATACAGTTGGCAAAAATGGCTATAAATGTTACCATAAAATTGATTGCAATTATCATAATTTTACCATAATTTATAGTCATTTTCGGTGCCAACTATATGTAAATTTTTTGACAGAACTATAATTAAATGATAATTACTATAAATATAAATACAATTATTAATATGACAGAAGTAATAACTATAATTATGATATCATATAATTATAGTCATAAATATCAAAAACCTTTCTCGTAATGTAATATTACAATTTTAAATATTTTTAGTTTCTTTCTCATCTTTATTATTATTATTAGAAACAAATAAAAATTCAATAAATACTAAAATTATTTTAGACCAGCCCTCTAATTTAAGGTCTTTAATCCAGCATAAAAGAATTATTACATAACTATTCTAAGAAACTTTATTGAGCAATTTTGATGAAAATATCATGGAAATAATAACCTTCCTGTGTCGTAATCAGGTATGCTAATTATAATTCCTAGCTTCTGAATAGTTTCTCCTTAATTAGAATGCAGAAGGAATAATATAAATGATCCTTTTCGACAAAAATATATATATAATACTTCTCTGAGAAAATAGAGCGAAATTAATCCAACATTCGATCACTAGTGATTAATGATCTCGATCGATGTAAGACCGATCAGTCCCAATCGAGAATGAATAATGGGGATGGCAAGGGAGTTCATTGACCGGCAAGATTCAACAAGCTGGATACAACCGGGTACCACAGACCATGAAATTTAATTTCATAAATGGCAATTTGGAATACACAGCGGCGCGTGTTTGTTCATATCCTTGCACGTACAAACATCGGTGGTACCATGGTACGTATTTACGCACCCTCGCTATACAACATTCCGCCCTGTTCCCTCAATCCTTTCCAATGGATCTGAGCAGGGATCGGCGTTGAGCGATTGCGCATTCTCATGATAACTTCGCGATAGAACACGGATTGTTCCGTGATAATTCCTCACGCACCATGGTAATCATCTAATGGATACGCAACTCCATGATCGATTGGTGTCGAAATTTTTTTCTCCCAATCGCCGCGAGCGAATAAGGAGATAATCGGCCATGCGTGCTACAAAGAAGATTCTTTCACATTTGAGCGACTTCCGTAAATAAAGTCAGATTTGGTCGCGATTTATTCGGGGAAAAGCAATTCTAATGTAAATATGCAAAGAGGGTGACTCTTGAATATTAAAGAGGTAGAAATTGATAGGGGATGTATCTCTAGAAGATGTATTTTCATTTTACTATGTATTAAAGATTAATAAATGATAATAATTACTAATTATCCTACAAATAAAAATATCTTGTGTAGATAATATATATTCCCAATTTTAATACATATGATATTAACTAGAAAAATATAGCTATATACAACCTTAACCATAAGTACAAAGCATCTTTAATTTGTTGCGTTTTCTTGGAAAAGGCAGTAATAAAAGATAAAACGAACTAACAAAATATTAAAACTGTTATAAAAATAAATATCATTTTTCAATTGCTTTTTAAAACTGCTTTTATTTTTCATTAAATACAGAGCGTTTATGTCAAATTGTGAGAGCGTTTTATACTTACGGCTACGTAAGAGTCTAAATATAAAAATAATGTATATAAATTAAAATATAAAAATTATAAATTTCGATAAGATTATTTTGAAATAAAAAGATTAGACATATTATCGTAATGTACGCTATGTTGCTCTCTAATAAAAGACAAACGCATAATATGGATCCTAATATTGAACGTAGTGGGAATCAACAATTACAAGCGTGTTACAATTTTTTTAACAGCAATAAGGCAATGAAATTTGTGATGAATTTTCAGTGCGGGACGGAGTCCAAATTCGATACAAAGCTCGCGAGAGTGCTCGTTTGATTTATGGATAAAATATATAGCATACGACACACAAACACACAAATAGCTGGCATGCATGTATGATTTCTTTTTTTTATACCACGCAAAAACTCGATTGAAGCGGGAAAACACGGCGAGTAATTCGCGCGCGATCGGATTTATTTACGTGTCGGGCAACGTTGTAATTTCATTGCCGGCGCGATTCGTAATGACGAGTAATTGAAACGCGCCCGTACCTCGCGTTTATTCGCGCGACAGCAGAGCGATTTCGCGATTGACCGGCAGAAAGTATTGCGCATAATGGTGTCGACGGATTATCGCTTTCTCGCCAGAGTTACGAGCCATCACGAAGAGCTTTAGAGAATCCCGCAATGCGCTGCTAAAAATGAAATGTTGAATAAGCTACCGCTTATTCAAAAGCTTCGTCGTCGCAAAGACTATAACTTTCAATGTGCGATGCCATTCATCATTGAACTGATTCGCCTTTTCCATAGATCAAAAGATCAATTTTTGATATTATCGTTATTTCACTGCTATATTCGTTATTACAATTCGAGAAATTAAATCTTCTTTTTTAAGGCAATTATCTAAAAGCATTACAAATTTTCTTTTTATACAGTATTAGAAAAAAAAAGAAGAAAAGATAAGAATAAATTTTGAAATATATAAATTCACGTTTTAAATTAACTTACTGCGAAAGGCATTCTTCTCACAATGCCACGTTCTGAGGCTATACAGGCCATCATAACTTATGCGCACTCAACTACAAAATTCTGACGCATTTAAGGAACCCTTCACACGGTCAGTAAAATACCGACGAACGCTCTCGGCGACATTATCATGCGTGACTATCTGATCGTGCCGGCCATTTCCATTTCGTCGCGGTCACAGAACCAGTTCAGAACCCGTTCGTTCAGCGACCGCGAAATTTCACGCCCGTTACAAACAATTTCAAGTTATGACAAAAAGAGTTCTTTTAAGAGATTTTTTAAGATGAAGAATAGCGATTTCGTGACACTTATGAAAGAATAAAAGCCAAAATAACATAAGATATTTTTATCATTTATACTTGTTTACATTTTTTAATAAAAGTAACATTTTATGGTATTTTTCATGTAAATAATATTTTATTTGTTAATCAAATAAAACAGATATATTATTTTCAAGCTAAAGAATCTCATGAACTTTTAATATTAAGTACAAATTTCATCAAGTTCGAAGAAGAACATTTCTTCTTGATGGAATGAGCCAATTTTGTGTTTATACCGATAAAATGGCTGCCAGCGTATCTCTAGAAGCCGACAGTAATTTCAATCTGCCGGGATCATCCGAATAAATGTAGTAATCGATATTTACGTCAGGGATGCATGAAAAAAAGTAATGCCTTAATCCGTATATCGCGAGCCTTAAAAGCATTGTTGTCGCTATAGTTGTTTCAATCTCGATTTTAATATTCAAAGATCATCGAAAGGCTAGTACTTGCGAAATTATAATCAGCATTTAAGTTAACAACAGCAAAACTGTCGGTTAGCTCAAAGCTTACTCAAAGAGAGAATGAGAAATTAATTCAATAATCCATAGCACGAAATTGTAATGTACAATACGTAAATTAATATTTATAATTTATTGATTTTTATTAATTTTGGTTGTGGAGTTAAAATGTTTTTGATTTCCGTGAATCGAATTTTTAATTAAATATGCGCAAATCGTTTCATTTCATAAAAATGCGAAGGAATATAAATTGATGGTTTAAAACGTTCAAACTGATATATTAAAAAATATTGATTAAGTAGATTAATTGAATATTCGCGACTTGTAAACCGAGATTATTTTTATTTTATAACAATAATTCCATAAGCTGCAATAAAAATATTATAAAGTCATATTAAACTAACATATAGAAGCTTAACGCTTTTTATTAAATTTCAATATTAATTATTTTCAAAATTTCGTACTGTAAACTTTAATTTATATGGATAAAAGCATGTTCAACACAACTTATTGAGCACAACGTATTCGCTTTTATTTTTATTGTAACCATCATTTCCATTATCTTTACGTCAATCATATACTACATTAAACGAGGCTACTGTTTGGTTTATTATCTAAGTTATATTTGTACAAAATCATAAAGCCCAATTATTATTTAAGGGTGCCGGAGAAAGAATAGAAATCCGAAATGCCTGAAGGGCTGTTATTTTATAATACTGAAAAGCATCATTTCCCGAAATCTTCAAGAGCATCATGGAAATTGTTATTATCACCTACAGATCAAAACCTTGCAATAATATTGATGAATACGGACCTGCGTATTAGATAAGTAAATTGTTTCCTTTCCCTTATATGATATACATATACTATTTTATTTAAGTTGTAAAAAAATGCGTCAATATAAAAAACTTATCATTATTTCTTATATCCCCAGAACCATAAAAAAGATGTCGAGCGCCTTAAAATAATTATAAATTAATTAAAGGAGAAATATATTGTAAAATAGATTTCTACAATATTAATCTATAATATTTAATAATATATATAATCTACATATATGTATATACTTTTAAATTAATAAAAAGATTTTATAAATCATTCAACTATTATTGAAACGTTTCTTATTCAGTAAAGTTAAATTTATTCATAGATATTAGAAAATCTACAATTTATTTTTTCAGTTGTTTATGTCTTTTCACTCTCACATATGTCAATTGTAAAATTACTATATTATTTATGTTTGAGGAGAATGTGGTTTCGAGGATCAAAATATTCGAATTTCTTTTGTTTTAATCAATATATAGTAGTACTCTTAGAAAATATACTTGTAAAATTTTAGAATAAAATTCGAAATATTTTTGTAGTTACTGCTTAAACAGGTATGCGCTCGCCTATTGTGCTCCGCGGACCTATCATCGTTTCTATATTTACAAAGAGCTTTCGAAGGAAGATCTTTTAACCAGATATTTAGACGAGCAAAACTTAAATGGAAGCTTCGATTCTACCGTCTGGCGCCACGTTCCACGGTACACTTAACCATGTTCTAGTGCAAAAATTATTAAAATTGCTACTGCATATATCTTCAATGACAGACACATTGGAAAATCCGCAACTATTTTATTTTTTCAGTTATTTATGTCTTTTTACTACTGAAACACATCGATTGTAAAATTACTATGTTATTTATATTCTGATATAACAAAGTTACTGTTCCCCACCAAGCAATAATTCTTCAATATCTGCATGATCTTTTTTCAATGCAGCTACTTGTATGGCAATATTAATTACGATCCAAGCGGGAACTGCAACGTAAGGGTGTAAGTGGATTCGCTATAAAAGAACAGAAGGGAGGAAATAAAGGGATTGGTGCTACAGTACGAACATAAAAATCTATCACCCGACCTTTCTCGTGTAACAAAACATAGAAGGGATAAAGCACAAAACACGAAGAGTGAATTTTCTAAGAAATCATTTTTAAAAAGCAACTAAAAACAGGTTCAAATTTCTATTATCTTTGTGTAAAAAAAGAAAGAGTGTTAAATCTTAAATAAAATAATAAATAAAAGGTCCTTATATTACAATTAAATACCTATATATTTAATTGTTTATATTTTCCTTATGTATCGAAAAACAAACAAAATACAGTTTTCTTATAAATTTTACAAATTTAAACGTAATTAATCATTTGATAACTACGCATAGAGAATGTTATAACAATTCTGTATTATAGACAGAATATAAAGGACGAGAGAAATTAAAGATTAATAAAACTCATCAAATCCTGGAACTTTCGATCGTCTTCTACACCCCGTAACTTAATCGCCTTCGACTATCGCTTTTACCCTTTTCTTCTCCCAGTCCACAGTCTTACCGCTTCAGCGCTACTTACATATAATACCTTTAATCAAAACTCGAGCGAGAGTCGGAAACAAAAGATCTCGATGACTTCGGTATCGCGTCATCGTTCGAATGTAAAAATCCATCAACGGCCCCTGTCGTGGAAAGGCTAGGGCAGAGGGAGAGAGTACGAAGAGGGCAAGAGGCTGCCGCAGGCGAGACAGCAACCCTCTTTTCATCCCCTTTTCTCCTACTCTCCTTCCTCTCATGCCCCATCCGCAACAAGCAGTATTGACGAAATTGATTGCGGAGGGTGTATAAGCAAGCGCGGTCCCACGTGGGATAGCAACGCGCGCGGGGATAGAGATGGCATGCTCTACCTCACTCCCTGCCCCTTCTACTCTTTCCCTTGCTGTTAAAACGCAAAGGGGTGAGAAAACATTGTTACTAGCAGTTACTCTTGCGCGATTCCCGACCACCTTTTCAACCTCCCCCGTCCTTGGATTCCTCAAACTCCGTTCCTATAGCCGTCGCCTTCAAACCCACCCTCGCGATCCACCCGCACGTGTTACGTAGCCCCGGGGGATGAACGGGAGAATCGAACGGATGTGGAAAAACGAAAAGAACCGAGAGAGAGAGAGAGAGAGAGAGAGATGTGTGTATGTGCGTATGTGTGGAGAGAGGGGGGAGGGGCAATGGAGAACGTAGTTAAAGCCTCAAGGGTTCCACGTCGCGAAGCAGACAGCTCTGTTCTTCCATCCCGTACCCTGCTTCAAACAGGGATGCACTCCTCGCCGATGTGGTTTAACTTTTCGATGTGAAATATCCACAAGTGCCTTAAGGGAAGATTTGTTCGTTAGTTTTTAAAAATATATTTTTTCGTTAGCTTCCATTTATATTTTTGTCATTTTTATTTGTACTAGCTCCTGGATATTTATTGCCGATTTTTGTAGCTTGATTACAATTATGCAATTCTTTTTTATTTTCATTGCACCTTAAAATCATATTTTTAAATATTTTTTAAGTAAAAGTATTAAACGATTGAATTTTTAATAAAATTACTATGTATTTATATATAAGTATTTCTCTACAAACAAATATTATATTATCTGATTTATTTAACCAATATTGTTAATATTAATATTAATGTTAATGTTGATATCATTATAAGCAAATGCAGTAAACAACTGTTTGGAGTTTTAAAAGATATATATTATATATATATATATTTTTTTTTTTGAGATTTAATAAGCCTTGCGCATTCATGTAACCAATCAATTTTTAAACTTTATTTTTAAATTCTAATGTCAAACCGCGAGAAAATCCAACAAAGAGTCTTCACATTTCATTTAGTGACGGAAAAAGACATATCTCGAAGGAGATATTTTCGAATCCAACGGGCGTCATCTCATTACGCTTTAATCGGTACTCGAAAAGGAGTGGCGTAACGACAGAGACGAATTTGCGTTGCTTTCTGTAATTGCAATCTGCATTATTTAATCTTACCGGGCAAGAGACGGAAGTTCGTGAAATATTGTCGCAGCAAGTCTACTATCTTTCTCCTTTTCTCTCTCCTTTCTACCCCCCCCTCTTCCTCCTTCCCTCCATCACCCTCTCCCTCTTCCCCTCCCCCTCTCGTCACCCTCTCTCTCCCCCTATCTCTCCTTCCTTCCCCCTCTCTATCGCTCTTTTTCATCCTCTCCTTACAATCGCCGTCGTCTGCCAACTCATAAATCCGCCTTCAAAGCAGAGTGGCAAAACTATGGCAAGCGCGAATCCGGTTTGACAGTAACGCGAACGCCAGACTAAAAGCTAGATCGTGGATATTGACATTTCATTAAACGGGATTCCTGGTGCGCGTGCATACATGCGTTCTGTTTTGAGCGGTTTGCCAGGTGGAATCGGGCTTGTCAAAAAAAAAACCGCCATTTGTGAACGGTATAGTTTTCGCACTGGTATTTTTTAGAGTTCCGTATTCTTGACAACAATCGTCAATAATTATTATACAATATTATTATATATATATATACATATATATTAATTTACAAACATATAAGAATATCTTCATCGATAGAACGAGTAAAAGGAATAAAATAAATGATCTTGCTTTATATCCCTTTATCATTATATTTTTATCATCATCTAAACTAATTTTCATAAAATTCAATATCATTTTTTAAATTCATTATCATTTTTTAATTAATCTAAAAGTTTTCTGCTTCTCTTTTCTCACATAACATATATTTAAATATGAAAATAAAAACCGTACAATGTGCGCGCGTGTGTGTGTGTAATGATCATACACAAATAATATTCAAAATTGTCAATGTAATCTTCCAATATCATCATTTACTAAATCTCTTTTGTATTTTTTTACGTTAGTAAATTTTACTTCCAATTTGCACTTTCACATATTTTATCAATGATACAAATGTTAAATCTGCATAGTCTTCAATCTTACAACCGCAAGCGATCGATAAAAATACTTTCACGATGAGAAGATGTTCGTTCAACTTTCTTCGCGTAGTTTCGAGAGCTACTTAGCATCCGCTTACCCATCGAATTTTTCACAACGGACGTGGGCGGATTCAATAGATCACTGGCCATAAATATGGGAGCAACCAAAAGATAGCAAGAAACTGAGCAGCCCTTCTTTAATGTAGTGCCCACTTCCGAAATCCATAACATCCGATCCTTCCACAGAAATATTGCGAGAAAAATGTGCGCCAGGGGCAGTCGGCTTCGTGGAAAAGCCTCAGTATATAATATACAACAGAGCATCGCGGGCAATACGTTATCTCGAAATACACAATGTAATAATAAAAGAAATCGATAGCACTGCGAATAAATTCGTGATTCAGTCGAGGGAAGCGGTGTAACTACATTTAACCTTCGAAGAGGGTTAAAATAGATTTTAAAGCAATAACAACAGAATATATGTTCTAAAACTTTTAGAAAAATAAAAATTTCTAAAATAAATTACTTTAAAAAATGAAAATTACGCGATACTTTAGTGCTCAGTGATTACATGATATTGTGACTACGACCTAATAATATAATAAAAAAATAACAGTAAAAAAATGTAAGATTTCTAAACGAACAGAATAAATTCTTTAGAAAAAGTAACAGATTAATATTTAATATTTCATTCTGTTTATTTTTAAATTTTTATTTAACGAAATAATTATAATATATATATTGTTTATTACTATGTATCTAAATCAAATTAAATTTTTACGCATGTCACACTTTTTCTTCCAATTCAAATAAATTACTATTTTAATCATTAAATTAAACACAATTGTATAATAATTTTTTAATTATTTACATTTACAATTTTTAAAATTATTATAGTTTTTATGCAAATATCTAGTCTCATATATTAACAAACACGGTCCTCAATCTATGGCCAAATTTTACTATTTTCACTATTTATAACTAAATTCTCTTACAAGATAATAATTGTATAAAACGTTATATTGATATAAAACAAATTCAAATAATAAAAATATTTTGTACATGTTGTGAAGCAAAAGAAGAAGCGAATTCAGTCGCAATCAATAAATTTCTGTTAGCTCGTGTTAATTCGGTCAATAGATCCATTTTTCAAAATTGTCCGCCACAGACGTATTAATCGATTGTTTTCCGTGCAGGTCTTATATTCCCGTCCTTATATTCCTATATCAGAAATCATATATCGGAAATTTAGTGGATCATTGATACTGGTGACCTAATTGTGCGAATATAAACGATTGAGCGTTAAAAAAATATGATTTTACGGTAATTGAAGATGCATTCATGAACACACGCTGCAGAATTTAAGTAGCTATTGTGTATTTAGTTCTTTAATAACTGCACATTGATTCGCGGTTCGCTAATTTACAATAATTACATCTTTTTGTTGAAATATAACTAGTAATACGATGATACTGCATGTAAAATATTGCTTTCTTTATTTTATAATTCTTTTTAATTATTATTTTTAAATCTTATAATTTTTTTTTAACATTTTAAATATTACTTTTTAAGTATATTTACTACTTCTTATAATTAGTACTTCTCTTGTTCTCAATTTGTAATTATAGAATAAGAATTATATAAAAATTAGCTAATTTCTAATAATCAAATATTTTTCGCTATTTTTTAATAATTAAATATTTCTCACTATTTTTTGATAATTAAATATATTTTTGTTAGAAAGATAATTAGCAATAAAAATCGTAATGCGATGACATTGCTCTCTTATTTTATAATTCCTTTGAGTATTATTTTTTAAGGATTAATTTAGGATTAATATTTTCTTGTTCCCAGTTTATTTTATTATAGAATTATAATATAAATCCGATTTATTACTCTGGAATTAGATCAGAGGAGTATCCATTCTATTTTACTATTTTTCTTTAGTTATAGAGATTAAAGATATTAGGACACAATTCTCGTTTCCTTTTGCCACAAATATCAACGCCCTTTGCGATTTGTGCCATGTGTACATTATTGTCGTGGGCACAAAGTATAAATCGGTTACGACGTTGACAAATGTGTTTAACTAGCCCAATGAGCTTTGCAACTTGTTTGGGCGCACAAAAGCTTTCGAAATACGCGCAGCATAAATACCGAAAGGAGGACAGTGGAGAACTTTCGCAGTACAGGAGGAAAGAGGGAGCTTAAGACTCTCCCCGAAAGAGCACCGGGTGAGTTTCAAGTTTTAATACTGTATAAACACACGTACAACAGTGAATCTCGAGTATCGGTGGAGAACGGTCGCCTTCACGAAGAATCCTCAAGGTTTTCTCCGGCGGCACGGCGACAACAACTTAAGCATCGAAACTGCCATTCTACTTCTTTCGAACATCCGCTACCACCGTCGCATTATCGTTACTCGTTCTCGGAAAAGTTCTTGGGGAGGAACGACTTATAAACCGGCACCAATACTCGCGTTATAGCGAATTGCGATTCAAATGGTGCTCAATGAGAGGAGTTCGGAAGTACTTAAAGAGAGTCGAAAGTTGCGACGGCCAATTGATAAGGAAGAAAAAGCCTTCTTTTGTATGTTTTAATCGGAGAAAGAAAACATTTTACAATTGACATATGTACATTCCAGCCTTATAAAAAAGAATAAAGATTAAATATAAAAATTAAATATAATATAAAATATAAAAAATCAAATTGTAGCAGAAATCCTATCGAATGAAACTTTCGCCAAATAATCAGTTGAAAATATATCAGATAATCTTTTCAAAAGTATTAAATTCAAACATTTTCGTTATGCATTAAAGAATCATAAATTCATAATAAGAATAAGAATATAAATTCTGAATAAATCAGATATAAAATTAAATTAGCTTTTAGTTTATCATATTATCTCATATATTTGAAGTCATAATCCTTCGACAAATATTAAGTTTTAAATATATGACTTTTCAAGTAAAAGATAAATCTTATAATTTCTCATTAAAATCCATGAATACGACGAGAATACGAGCTGGTCTTCCATTTTCTCGACGCGATCGTTGCTTCGTGAACAGCGATCATTCGTCTTCGCGGTTAAAGCAAGACCGGGAAGACGACGCGGATTCGTCGGATCGTCGAAAAAGAGGGCCATAAGCGCCGTCCGAAAGAAGAAAAGTTCGCCGAGCTCGCTCTCTCGTTCTGCTCGTCTCTCGTTCTCCGGCTGAGTCCATAAATTCTAGCAATTTCAGGAGTGCTCCGGCCTTCGCAACGGCGGCGGGAATAATAACGTGACGACGGAGGGCCCAATTGTCCCCTAATGCCGCGAAGTTTCTATTCAGAGTGTCTTTTTGTGCGTTACCAGGGGGTGGCGAGAGCGAGAGTCGTATCTTGCCGCGGCAGCGGCCGAGAAGTCGACCTCGCAATTCAGCTGCAGAGCAACGTGGGAGGATTGCCAACTCCGCCATATGATAATGGACTCGCGATGGAATGCCTGCTTGATGTTACGTATTGTCTACGTATTAGATGTACGTGTAATTCCTTGTCGCGACGGTTAAAATCGATTTCGTTATCATATTAAGCAAGAAGGACATATAATGGTATTATATTTTCTTGCAATTTTATGGATTGGTAGAATATTGTCCTCATTACGTAGAATACTGCAGTATGGATAGAGAAAAAGTTTCTTTACATCCGAGACTTCTATTTGTTTGACTGAAATTTGTTTCATTGAAATAACACATGTTTATACGAAACATTATTTGTTTGAATAAAAATTTTGTTGCTTCGTTTATAAGAATCTCTATTATTTGACGGAGATAACACTATTATTTGAAGTAATATCTTTCAACCAAATAATATATTATTTGGTTACAATAAATACAAACAATGAAACAAATAATTTATAAATATATTTTGAGGATTGTGTTGTGTGTTCCATGAAAATAATTCCTTTAGAAGAACCATTACATTTTTTACCTAAAATTACAGAAACAATGGTTATGTCTAACAAGATGAAACGAGCTTATTATATCAATACATTCAATCGTGTTTGTGCCATACAGTCAATCGCGCGAATTCTGTACTAATTTCTGAATTACACAATTTTCGATTTTAACGAATATATCGCACATGACATGCGGCAAGACACGAGACTACATTCGTCGTTTATTAAGAACTGTAAGTTTATTAGCTATAACTTCGCTTCTTACTGCGCGTGCATGCGTTTTCCGTCTTGTCTCATGATGATCACTTTCATTTATCTCATGATGGCGGTAACAAACTTCGTAGCCACATCACAACAATGTTCATACTTATTACCAAGATTTGTTGGTATGTACATTATAATATTTTGTCATAGTGAATTTATATTAACTTTTATAAAGCTATATTTACTTCCAAACAATTATGAAGAATTATTTTAGTAAAATAAAATAATTATTTGAGTAAAGCCGTACATTCCTTTCAAATTTCTACCAACGCAATGATATTATTTGAATAAAATAATAATGTTATTTATGTCAAATGATTATACCTTTCGTTTCAAATTTATTTCAGATGAAAGTATTGTTTCAAATTCAAACAATTGTATTATTGATTCAAACATTAGTTTGTTTGAATCATCAAATTCGTTCAAGTAACAAATTTCTTTGGATACAATACAATTGATTAACTTCAAAGAAATTATTTTCTTCGTGTACGAATATTTATTATGCAAACTGTTTTTATATAAAATAATTTTTTAAGTGTTTTGTTATTTCACTATATTTAATTAATAAAAATTGTTTTGTATACATCGCGACATGATTTATACAAAATATATAGAAGTTGAATACAAGTATAACAATTAAAAAATCAAATTGTAAATATATCAGATATAATCTCTTCAAAAGTACTTTCCAATATTTTTCTCATTTTTCAAAGAGTTATAAAAAAATAATTATATATTCAATTCTTATTTTATTATCAGATATATTGTATTCCTGTAGCATTGTATTAAAGTTATTAATTACAGTAATATTTAAATGGTATTTAAAATAAGCGCTGTTTTGATTTAAATGCTGTTCGATAGCTGAGTTCAATATAATAACGTTTGCACATAATATAATTAATTTGTATATTTCTATTGTTGAATTCATAATAGCATAATAATCAAATGAGTAAAAATGTTTGTGGCATTATAATCGGCGCAGAATTCGAGTAAATTTGACAAGGCAATTAAAATTCTATTAACCCATTACAAATTATTATTTGAATATGCATACAATAGATATGATAAAATTAATATTGCTAATAAATTTTTAAACATCTCGTATTTATTGTATAAGCATTTAGTAATGCAATGCAGTAATTATTGGAAATTAGATTGCAATTTTCAAATGAATACGTATCGTTTACGTATTGAGCCGTATTAATAAAAAATATTTAATAACTTTATGTTAACTGTGATCAGTAATAACTGTTGTCTTGTATTTTATTTATTTCTGTCGCATCTATTCACAATATAACTACGTCTCTTTATTCGGGGAATTACCATGGATTAATGCGCAAGTGTTTTAAATGAAGTTAATTCCCGTTCAAATCACGTATATTTGATACGTCTCCGTAAGACACTTAATTAGAAAAGTGTTAGCTGTTGGACGGCAATGACATTGGCGATTGTTAGCTGGCCAATAAAGTCGCGCGATCTCTTCCAGGCTGACAGCGGCCAACAATAGGAGGATTCCGTGGGCGCCGATCGAGCCTGGAATAATGTATTTGATTTTGGTTTTCAAAGGCAGGCGCACACACAAACGAACCGCCTGCATCACCCTTCGAACCGCGTAAACGGGGCCACGTGTCTAGTTTAAACAGAGAACGCGACATCGAGCTGCGCTGTTCGGATTCAAGCCCGTCGATCCTGAAGCCGAGAGTGCGCCGAACCGTAAGGTATTGTCGTCAGCTTCGGAGGGTTCGCAGTTGCCCCTCTGGCTCGTTGCCTTCCTCCCCTAAACCCTCGGTCGACATCCCCGACCTGAGGGGCTGCGGATTATTTCGCCCAGTTTTCGAGCGGCCCATTAAAAGCCGGCTTGTTGGGGCGATAAACGCTGATTCGGCCCGAGAGTCTGATTCTCCCCTTCCTCTCTCTCATCACTGTTGTTCGCTCGTCCTACGATCCGTGTCGTTCTCGTTGACTCGCTCGTGGAGATCTCGGTGAGAGATTTTTTCTCCCAGAAACCGGTGGTAAGTGCGATCGATGCTGGATGTACAATATGTAAGTGGTTTTGTTTGACAATTGGTGGATTTAAACGGATTTGGTGGAAAATATAAAACTTCATTTTGATTTAGAGGGATAATTTTGTTAAATCTACCAAGAAAATATTTTTAGACAATCATTATATCGAAAGATAAAGAGTTTTTTTAATAGTTAACTATTCGAAGTATTTAAGTTAGAGAAAAATAAGTGAATAGATGGATTAATGAATATCATAATATTTTTTATACAATTCGCGTTGCTTTTTGGGAGCGACTGTCAAAATTACTTCTTTAAAATCTGCTTATTATTAGTAAGATTGGCCATATATTTTATTTAAAACACAGTAAATATTTGCAAAACATGTATATTTTGTATTTCGTATTTCAGCGGAGCACATGAAAGTATTATGTATTGAAAATCAAATGATGAAAAGTTTTTTGCATTTTGTAATTCAAATAATAAAATAGATTGTCAATCTTAATATTTAAAATACAAAATACTAACTTTTAATCTATTTTTGTTAGAAATACTGAAATACAAAATACTTTTATATGCTCCCTTAAAGTACAAAATATTTTCGTGTGCTTCACTGAAATATCAAATACAAAATGCAATTGTCTTACAAAAATTGTTTTTCAAATAAAAGTATTTCAAATATACACCCAATCCTGATTTTTAGACGTTACCACTTGATTGCTACCTTTCAATCATAGTGTTCCGCTGAAGATCCGACTTTGTAGCTGGAGATTGATAACATACTGTCGAAATTGCTAAAATTACAGACTAAAACCTTTTCAAATTTATCTAAAAAAAACATCAGACAGGTTCTCTTGCCAAAGATTATTATAATCTTGTTAAAATTAATTGTAAAATTTGTTGCTATGTACTGTTTAAAAAAAAAAAATAAAAAAGATTATTAAATTTGACCGTTCTATCGAAAATATCTTTCAAAAAACCGGAGGCAAATCAATGGGCACTTAAAAAGAGATCGTTGAAATTTTAAGTGGTTAGTCGGAGATTTTTTCCGCGTAATGAAGAACCGAAGACTTGATAAAATTACCGGAATCTCCGATCAAAAACCGAAGAGTCAGCAACCGTGATTATAATATGGCACTGCAGGCCATTAGTATTTACTGCACTGTCGTAAAAGCATTTTGCAGATAGCAGTGGCAATTTTACAAATGTATACACTTTACTAATTTTGAAAAAGATATTGATATTAATTTTGTTACTTCTGTCTAACTATGAAGCTTTCAATGTGACTTT
>NW_017305735.1:177536-191027 GCF_001594115.1 Trachymyrmex septentrionalis | reverse complement strand
ATATATATATATATATATATTCAACATGTAAAGTTATACTATATATTAACTGGCGATTTCACATATCCTCCCTTTTATTCCAACTGCAATCTTTTTTCCTCTTCAGTTTATTATAAATTACATTCGTTCTACATAACCAAAAAAATTCTATTCTGTCTATAGATAACAATTGATCTCCTATTTTAGCAAATTTATAATCTATCAAAAATAATTATGTGACATAAAAATTTAAGTGGTTTCAATGAACAAAATAGTATTATACATAATTCCTTCTCTTCCTCTAAAATCAGATATTTTAAATTATTAAAAAAAATTATTTATTGCTTCTTCATATTATAAAAATTTAAAAACAAATATATATTTTTCTAAAAATAAGTCATACATATAATACAATCATCATCGATGGCAAGGCAATTTGTTTGGTACATCTTTCGTAGTTTCTCGTAATTGACGATCATTCTCGCTTTCGGCAACGTCCGCGCGAACTCGTTCCTTTAGTTTATCGAGTATTTTTATCTTTCCGTTTCTCTTCGTTGAATTGAACTCCGAACTACCCCCCAATGATATACCGACATCGTCGATTCCAACTTAGGAAAACAAATACTGTGAAAAGGAACGACGTTAGAGGGGAGGCTCACGATCGTCCACGAGAATTTATTTCGACCATCCAATTGTATTTTCCTAAGTAGAGGCTCGCACGTCGCCTATAGCTCATCCAGCAGCTCCTCTTATCTTCAGTTAACCGGGGGTGATGGATATCGATCTTCTCTCCTACAATTCTTTCTATTTCTCGGGCCTCTGAAAAGGAACGTATTCGTAAGAACTGTGCAAGGAGCGCAACGACGAATAAATCTACCGCAGGCAATCCCGCGAAGTCCGTCTTCGCCGCCCTCTACGCAGATCAGAAGGGATACATGTGGAAGCGAATGGAAAAGGCATCCCTCTCTGATTCACCTCGCAATATTCGCGATAGAAACTACTTCCCAAGTTCTGCTATGCGAGATCATTGCTTTCGAAGATAATAGCGATGCCATCGATGCTTTTATCGATTGCTATTATTGATATTTGATTATCTTGACATCTTGAAATTTTAACAGTTTAAAAGTTCGATACCTGTATAAGTCTCAGAAATTATGTTACACCAATATTTTAGAAGTTTTGAAAGATCGGAAACTCTCGTTATCACACTAAGTTTTTGTGTTAAAGTTTTTATAAAGTTTAAGTGTAGCTATACTAAAATATAATGTGTTTAATGTGATTTTTTAATAAATTGGCATTTTATTTTTATAAAACTTATCACATTAGTCATTTTTTAAATTAATAGAAGCTCATTAATCGTATTTTTATCTCATATAACCTTTTTTTATTAAACTTAAAATGTTGTAATAATTTATAATTAAAAAAATTTTTAATGCACACAATTTTATTCTATCTATATTTTAAACTTGAGCTTACATTAATGAAATTTATAACACGCGCAAGAGGGGGAGGTAAATATATGTGTGAGGGTAATATATGATAGCGGTATATTAAAATATTTTTGCAATGTGTTTTCCAACATGCCGTACTGGGATCTCGAAGTTCGCTTACATCGCAGCGCATATTAATAATTGTTTGTATCTCGTTATTGCGAGATTTCGTTCAGTTCAATAGTTACTATTATTTTGTTAATTATCTATTTCCTTGCTTTCGATACCCTCTCGTATTTCAGTACGCCGGTACATTTTTCTTTCATGATATTACATGAATTCAACATCATTCTCATTTACGTACACCGTTCTGCTGCTTTGTTATTTCGCAATTGTTTTCGTAAAATACCCGATGGCGCGAGGAACTTGAGAGGAACGGAAAACAGTTCTAAGTAGAATGAATGTCAGAATTATCGGAGAGGAGCCAAGTATAATCCTCCTTGGCCACCGCGATAAGCTTGACAAGAGGGAGTTTCGGAACTATCATTCTAAACCAGGTCATGATAGCAGTCTATTACCGCGCAGCTGAGACAGTTCTGGCATAGTCTAGTTGTTTGCTACTATAAAGCCGCCATCCGCTATGAATACAGCAGTCGGCTGCCACGCAGATGCGGATAATACATCACGGATATTTGCGCCATAATTTTTCCAGGAGTTTGCAACAAACATACATCTCACCCGCCGCGTCGGGCGATTTAAAATATTAAAGGTTATAATGTTGTAAACGGTCCTAACTTGTGAATGAAAAATAAGATATGAAAGTCTGGAATATATTTTAGAGCGGTCTACTTGTTAACCCGTAAGTACCATACTTTTCTTAGAAAATCAGCGGTTAACGAATAACCTTTCTACAAAAATGAAAAGTAAAATAAAATTTAAAGAAATTATTCGGCATTTATTTTTAATACCTAAGTCTCTTTATCTTCAAAATACAGGCCGTTACTCTTCAATCACTTTTTCACATTTCAAAAATTAAGAATAAAGAATTGAAAGTATAGAAGAATCTAAATAATAAATATCAAAGTCAATTTTCCATTTCAATATAAGTACACACATAATTTCTATCAATTCTTTTTAATCCAAAACTTTTCTTATCTAAAGAGAACTTTTATTTATTTAAAAAATTAAATATTAAAAGAATTTTAATAAATTTTTTTATCGATAAAATTTTTCATCATATACATATTTTTTTCGTTGCATACTATAAATTTTAAACAGGCAGAATTGTTCTTATCGTATAAAACGCATGAACGAAAGCAAAAAGCTGATTTATGCCATAATTCAGTTATATTTACTCATATAGGATCACAGATATGGCAAGGAGAGGATCCTTTTCGATGCCCTTCTGGATCAATGGAATAGATAGAGAAGGTTCTCCCAGTGGGCCTTCAGAAAAATTCCTGAAAAGGGGGCTTGCTGTCGATACTATGCATCGCGGCCCTTCTTTCTATTCCCTATTCTGCCTTACAGTCAGTGAGGGATATTCAATCGAGGAATGTATTGAAAACGTTCATAACCCGGCGATCTTATAACGTGAAGTTACACATCTGTTATTATTTCAATGTTCTGTATTTGACTAGCGATCGTCCAATTAATATTTCAATTAAACCAAAAGTTTATGGAACAATTATGACAAAATTTATAAAAAAATATAGTTTATAAAAAAATTAAAGATTTATATAAAAACTTTTTATTAATAAATAAATATTATTTATAATACTATTAAAATTTTTATTTCTTATTTTATTCATAAAATAAATGTATGCTAATGATTGTTAATATAAAAATACATGTTTTTTTACATAAAATGTTTGTAAAGTCAATACGTGTTTAAAGAATTAATATTTTTACAAAAAAATTCTTGAAGGCATGAATAATACTGATTATATCAGAACATTTGTTTAACCTTCTCTCAACGTACAGAGATGCAAATAGACTCTATGTAGAGGTGGTTTTAATGTCGTCGGTGCAACCGGTGTGACAGACTGACCGGATCTCGGGATTAGCGAACCCCGGCAAGCTTTAAGATCCGCGGACTCTCATAAACCCTCGCAGGCTTCAATGGGTGGTAAACATTTATGAATTTTTCGCTGCAATATTACAGAAAAGATCTGTATAGGAATTGCTGTATAGAAATTGTCTTGAATTAATAATAATGTCTAGGCTCTTTATTATTTTATAAAATAATAAAGTAATTATTGGTACATCAAATTAACGATACAGTAGAAAAATCTGACTATATTTGACACTGATTGGTGCGTCATTATCTAACAGAGAAGAAAGGACAAAGATGGAATTTCTTAACGATTCGTCAATGTTCTCTGGGGGCGTAAAAAGGACCATGCGTTCCAGTACACGCTCAGCAAATCCCTACGCTAGGGCTGCACTTGATCAAGCGGATCTCTAGAGAGTATCGACTGCCTAACAAAGGGGAAGAAGACATCCACTTAGATCAACGCGATCCTGTTCGTGCAAGACGCGCGTGTCTTCGCTTTTCTGTCTGCTGTCGCTTCCTTTATTGCATCTTTTCTATCCGCAGCTCGATCGGTGGCTCGTTTGCATCGATCGCTCTCGCAAATTGCGGGCCCATTCTACGCGAATCGAGTTGCCGCTGTGAACAATTGCTCCTCAAAGACCGCTCGCTCTTTCCCTGAGACCGATTAAATCTCTATTTTGCAATCTTGGCAAGTTAACTCGCAGAAGAAGCAAATTTACGAAACCGTCAAGTCTTCAAAAAATAATTTTAATCAAATAGTGCATTTAATATATTTTTTGAAAAAAAATTAATTAAAATAATAATAGAACAAGCACTAAGAGTTCCAAATTTAATATTAGAATTTTGTATATGAACCGAATAAATTTGTACATAAACTGAATAAACCTTTTTAAGCTGTTATCGAAGAATATAAGATAACGTTTTCTTACTTAAAAATGACACAATTTAAAGAATCGAATTTCTCAAAAAAAACAGAAAAACCATTTTCCAACTTGACAGAAAATTGACTTAACTAATAGTATTAATAAAAAATATATTTTTAATATAATTAATATAATTAAATTTTTGTCATGTTTATTTCACAACCAAAAAATAAATCTTTTTAAATTGTGGCAATATTGACATTTTTTTTTAAGTACTCTTTTTGAGTTATAACGATTTTAATAATTTTTTATGAAGTTAAATTAAATAAAAGAAAAATTGCGGTTTTTTTATGCCACTTTTAAAGTAAGGGAGCACTATATTCAAACCTGATAATGTTTCTGTAACTTTTAATGTTACTGATAGAATTTGTTTCTATCATATTTATATCGACTACAATCTTATCGATCCATTGGTTTCGATACAATAAGGATGTTCTTGTTCGAGTATCAGTACAATGAACCAAAGACGGCGCCAGGACGGCGAACAGTGTTCGTAAAAAAGAAAAAGTGCTGCTAAGTACCGACTAAAGGATTGTCAATACCCCTCGTCGTTTCCTTTACCCCTCTACCCTTCTGTCGACGGCTCTCTCAACGGAAATGTAACTTTCCGGAGGAAGAAAGAGAAAACGAGAAAGAGATTGTAGAAGAGCGGATTCCTCGCTTTTTTCCTTCCGTCGTGCCATTCCTCCCTCTACAGACTTTCTCCCCTATCATTCTCCTTATCCTGTCGTCCTTTCCCTCCTTTCGAGATTAATTATTCGACCTTCTTCTCGCGTCATTACGCGCCGGCTGCAAATAATCAAGGGACTCGAATCGGATCTTTTTTTTTCGAAAAAGCGACCATCGCTTAACGCTTCTCCTGCGCGATCCTCGAAAGTCCTTGTTAAAACTGGCAAGAGGAGCTGGAAATAGCAGACCAAGGAACAAGTTGAAACTTTTCGCGAATCTAAATTGGTTTTATAAACGAAGATTGGATCGAAAGGATATTGTTTGCTTTAAATAAAATACTAATCAAACAAAATCCTACTATACAATTATACATGCAGATAAAAGTATGAAAATATAAAAATATAGAGGTACACTTCAATAAATTAAATTTACATCCAAAAGAGAAACAAAAAATTACGAAATTAAATTATAATTGACCATTCTAGAATGGGAAAGAAAGTTACTACAATGGCATTGAAAAAATATCGAAAGTATACTTTGAGTCATACTTTGAGACAAGGAAATAAAAAATAATAAGGAAACAATAATGAAATAATAAATTATAACAGATCTTAAGGAAAAGCGGTAAAATTTAAAAAATACATCCTATCGTCTAAAGGCTGACAAGTTTTGTCTTACATGAATTCTATAAATAAATCAAAATTTTATCATAATCATAAAGCGAGAAGAAGCTAAGTCTTACAATCGATTTATACCTATATATATTATATATATCAAGTAGCAACAAGATCAATTCTTCGCATGCACGTTTTCTTATTTCCAAAAAGAATGACAGTTTTTGGATATTCCGAGTACTTTTCATGAGTCGCGAACATGTCGACTGTACCCGATGAATGATCCATTCCTGATCAGAAGAAAGCGGGAAAGGAGTATGGCCTCGCGAGCGCAATTCTATATGAATAATACATCGAGTTTCGCGCGTATTGATGCGTAGTAGGGAAAATTCGTACGTATGAGCCGGTTCTTGGCCTATTTTGCAATTCCTTTGATACGTTCTGGTCTCCTTGCACAACCGAACTGAATGCTGCAAACAGAAGGAAGTCACGTCCCCAATACAATTTACTGGTGCGGTCTATCTACGATTAGCCACCGCAGATTTTATTTTTATTTTTCCTCTCTGGACAACGAGAGTAGGAATGGAGAATAAATCGTATTTTAAATTCAGCATTCGCTTTTATTGACTTTTATATTAGTGGATTATATAGTAGTTTTCCAAAATTTATTAAACCAAAATTTATTGCTTTAGAATTTTACGGGAGAGACGACATTTTCAATCACTTTTATTTTAAATACGATCGATTTTCAATTTTAGAAGACGTAAAAAGTCGAGGTGTAGACTACGCCACTTTTGCAGGATATTCTATGATATTGGTCTTTCAAAAAAAGAAACTTTACAAAGATAGGAAATTACGAAGGTGTCAATAACTTCGTAGTGTTGAAAGATGATTATTCTAGACAAACGCTGTATGAACGAATGCATGCTCGTGGTAAGTTCGCCGGTGGATACAACAAAAGCCAAAAGGACGACGAGGATTCTCGAGAGTTGCATTACTACGTTCCATTTAAATACGCTCGCTAATTGCACGTACGCGCGCGATGTAAATGGCCATTCACAAGAGGATTACGCGCTTGACGAGTAACACTCAAGGCGTTGATTATGCACACTTATTTCGTGACATCGTTAATTAGATGTTTCGCAAGGAAAATAACGGTCAGTTATCGCATACGCGGATTCATTATGAATCTCCTTAAGAAATGATGTGAAAGAAGATGACAATTTAATACGTTTAATACTTCGAAATTAATTAGACACCTATACGTTTCGATAGCAATTTCTAAACATTTAACGTGTGCGTCAATTATTTCAGCTGTTACAAAGCTATCGTATTAATACAAATTATAAAGCTTTCGTAATGAAAAATAAAGTTTTCAAGCTAGCATTATATATTATACTTGAGAAAAAAACTGTAGGCTATTATAAAACATTACTTTAATCTTAAAAATGCAGGTAGAGTGATAATTAAGTACCTCTACGAGCAACCATCGTTAGAAGATAACTGCTATCGTTTAACAAAACAATTGATTATCATTTTCTTAAAATGAGAAAACTATTTATGAACTTTAAAGTAATTCAAATTTTACGTGTGAAATATTAGGTTCAGTAAAAAGTCATCGCGTATTTTTTAGCTCAAAGTTGTATATACAATATCTTCGTCAATAATGAATGAAATTCAAATTTAAAAAAAGGGTTTTAAAGCTTGAAATCTCTACTTTTAAAAGCTTATCACATTTTTTAAGTTTATATGAGTTTGATAATTTTTACATACCAAAAACTACGAGCTGAAAAAGACGAAAAATTTTCTTCTCACTTTGTGGATTTGTAACGTGTCCAAAACGAATTTGAGAAAATTTTCGATTACCTATCGTGAAAGCTTGATACTTTCCCTACAAAATCGTTTTTTTTTAATATTCCTACGACTTTTGATTACTGAGTTATCGCGGATTAAATAAAAGAATTATTTTGACTTTAATTGCTCATAACTCCATTAAAAATTGTCGTATCGTATAATTTAAAAAAGAGATTTTTAAAGCTGAAACTTTACTCTATCAAGATATATTTATATTGTTGGTAAGAAAGTAATTGCGGTTTTTACTGATAGTCTTTCTCTGATAGTCTAAGATGTCTTTTAAAAAAACGCGATGACTTTTTACTTAACCTAATATATATATGGGATTAATTACATGTATCCACCTAATAAATATATGATTACACTAAAAATTGTGTTTTATTACTTCTACATTGATATTTTATTTCAACATTTGTCTACATCGGAATAATCTTTCTTATTCTTGATTGCTATATACCTACATGTTTCAGTTTCGCATCGCAGCTAAGATACAATCAAAAATATTTTTATAATTAATAGAAAATTCAAATAAACCCTTGAAAAAGAGAAAGTTTGTACGGACGGACATTCCAAATTAATAAATTTCTTTTTGTTTTTTAATTAACCACATATAGAGGAAATTATATAAATAGAGGGAAAGTAAAATCACGTTTTCACATAAACAATTAGGGAAAGTGCACACTCTTATAGGCATACTTACGAATACTTTGCTGTTGGACAAATTACCATTAAAAAAGTTTATCTCCTATAATATGACATAGTCCAGTTAAAAAATCATTTAAACTTTCAATGCGATGAATATTATCCATTATTAACAGATATGCCTATTCTGTATACTTAATATATTGTATTTATGTATATTTTCATTAATATAAGAATATTTTGTATTTAATTATTATCGTTTTTATGATACGATTCCTCTCTATTAACTCACATAATAGTACGAGGTCATCCTGCATGAAAGAGTTAATGTAAATAAATTTTCTGCTTCGTACCGGGTTAAATGCAAGGGTGTTAATGAACCTTTTGTGGATAAATTTGTTCCAGGATGTGCATTTAACGTATACAACCAGCATCGCATATAGGGTGGCGTCGGCTTGACGCAAGTGCATCTTTTGTCAGGACGCGCGATAATAAAACGTATTAATGCGTTACACATTGACGTTCAATTCGCGAAAAAGCGAGAGATTATTATGTTTATCGAATAAAATATTTATTTAGTCACATCGGATGTTTTAGTAGACAATAAATGATATCCGATGTTCAAACAACCAAAAATATGTCGATTTTATTGATTCAATTTAGATATATTGTACATGGAAATTTGAATTTTATCTTCATTCTTCTATCCCTCCCCCCTCCCCCAAACTGTAGGTAATAAACAATTTCAATGAAAGTAATTATTTTTAAAACGCTTATATTATTTTAAATGATGTATACACATGTATAAAAGAAAATACATTTATGTTATTAATTCCGTTACAAAAATGTGAAGTCTGTTATTATTAAATAGATATATATAAAATAAAGTAAAAAAATATTGAAGATATTTCGTTCAGAAGAACGACAATCCGGCAAAATTCTTAATTTCTTTTTAAGAACCAAATAACTTAAATCATTTTACATAGAAAAGCAACAGCATCATTGCAGCCTTGGCATGGGACCAGTCCATCCCTTATTCGCGGAGTCTGTGAACCTGTCTTTGCTCTCAATCCCTCAAAACAGCGAGGCGGTTCTCGCGCCTCAATGAGCGTGTTAAGGACAGCAAGAGTGCAACGCGCGATGCACAATGAACGTCACGCAGAGGGGTGAATCAGTAAACACGGATGCGTACGACAAACTCTATCCGCTCTCTCCGAGAATCCCTCCCCAATGGCTCATTTCGACGCCATATGTCCACGTTTTTAACAATACGTGCGCTCCTTCCTTTCTGCTTGTCGTTGCTTTTCGTTCTCCATTTCCATCGACATGTCATTTTTTCTATCGCAGAGTCTGTTATTTTCGTTTCGTCACACTTCACCATTTGAAAAAATCGATCCTGGAGATTTTCACGCTTTATAAGAACCTCGGTTAATGTTGATTAATGATTAATTCGTTTTCGTTTTATTAATAATGATTAATGAATAATAGTAAACACAACGTGCGATCAATGCATGTGTATGAACTAATTAGAAACGTAATTGTATCACGCCAATTTATGATTAGCGAATTTTATCGGATATAAAATAATGTCTTTTATTTTTATATCCGCAAAATTTATATGATTTTTACATTTTATATACAGCGACAATACTTTTCACAGAATATTGATAACAATATTTTCACATTTTAATTTTTTTCCACATGCAGAATGTTTCAATATTATATTATTCTGACATGTTAAGAGATGTTTGTTATATCTCTCATTGTTTTCAGATTTAAAAATTTGCCATTTATAACTTTCGAATTTTTCCATGTACACTGGGCAACAAAATTAACGCAACACCTGTTCACTCTGCAAAAATAGGCAAATTTCAAGATACAATAACTTCGTCAAAAATTGTCATATCCGGATATTTAAAAAAGCATTTTACAGGTAGAAACCTCTACTTTTCGAATCGCTGCTTAAAAAACGGTCTCATGGAGATTTCATGAAGTTACACAAACATAAATGAAGATATATCAGACCTCAAAATTTTTTATTAAATTTGCGAAGCTCCACGAAGTGGAATAAAAATTGTGGAATACAAATGCGATTTACATCATTCGAAAGAGTTAATCTTTACCTTTAATTTGCTTTTTTAGGAAACTCCATACGATTTTTTTTCATTGAGTTATTCAACGTTGAAGCAAAAATAGTCCTTTTGCTTCAACGTTGAATAACTCGATGAAAAAAAATCGTACAGAGCTTCGTAAAAAAGCAAATTAAAGGTAAAGATTAACTCTTTCGAATGATGTAAATCGCATTTGTATACAATTTTTATTCCACTCCGTGGAGCTTCGCAAATTTCATAAAAAATTTTGAGATCTGATATATCTTCATTTATGTTTGTGTAACTTCATGAAATCTCTGTAAGACCGTTTTTTTAAGTAGCGATCTGAAAAATAGAGGTTTCTACCTGTAAAATGTTTTTTTAAACATCCCGATACGACAATTTTTGACGAAGTTATTGTATCTTGAAATTTGCCTATTTTTGCAGAGTGAACAGGTGTTGCGTTAATTTTGTTGCCCAGTGTATTTGTGGATTAAATAAATAATTTTAAATCAGATACAACTAAACTCGATATGTAACAGCAAATATATATTTATAAAAACTAATTTACATTCCAGAAAAGGAATTTTATGTCGAATCAAATCAAAGAATTCGAATTTCTTCCTCGAAATAACCAAACGATAGAAGTGAAATCTCTCTTTCCTTGACACACCCCTTCTTTATCGGCATTTGAGGATGAAAAATCTCAATCAATATCTATATCACGAGATGCTCATAAAATAAGGCTGCACCGCGGCGACTTAGTGACGCATCGTCATCAAAGAGCAGTTCGAACTTTCCCTCCTTGGCCTGGTGCAGACGAACGGGATAGAGACCGAGGATAACAGGAAAAGCGATATCATAAAGGGTAGGGCAGGGAATTGAACCAGTCCCAACGAGAAAAAAAGGGTCGGTTCGTTATAGTCTGCTCGATGTAATCTTTAAGATGAGATCGCGCTGAGTCCATGAATCGTCGACGAGAGCGAGTTCGCTGCAAAACTTTGCTTTGCGTTCTCCCTCATCTTTCTACCTCCTCATGATCCTTTTTCTTCGTCGTCTTTCTAGTTCGCCCTCCTTACGGAAAAAAAAAGGAAAACCGCAGCGGCCATTTCAGAAAGTTAAAGAATATCGCGCGCGCATAAGATCGATTCCTCGTCCGCGAAATAAACTCGACGATGCGCCCTTCCGTTTAACCTCTCGATACGTAAATACGTACCGGTGCAATATTTCTTATCGTCTCGGTTGTCGAAATCGATCTGCCATATACGAGAGAGAAACGATATTTTATATTTCGCACACGTATCTCTCCTCTTGTTTTATGGATTTACTAAATTCTTTTTATCTTACTATTTGTATTTACGTAAACGTGCGCGACGAGAATTTTATTATCCAAAATTGCCGGAATATACGGAATATTGCAGTTTCAACACGCGGAGCTTTCGTTGCGCATTATTTAACATATTTAAAGTTAATTTTTCCCTAGTGGAAGTTTGATATGAAAGCCTTAATACGAGAAATATTTAAAATTTAGAATGGAGAGCATTTAATATAATGGTATGTAATAAAAATATGTTGCTTCACTAATCTCAAATGGATTAAATAGTTATTTCAGATTCATTTACTGAATCTTTTAAAGGAATTTTTTTAAAGAAAAAATTGTTGTTTTATTCGCAAAGAGAAAAATTGATTAAATATAAATCAAATGAGATATCCTATATGTATAACTGACAGTAAACATCCAGATACCATAACAATAACGAATGATGATAAAATTTTCCAACAGCGTATAATTAAACGGGTTTGTAATTAAACGGTATTAAACAAATCTAATTAAGTAACAAAATTGTAATTAAATGTAATGATGAAAATGTAATTGCGCTTCCTGAAATCACGCAGAATGAAATACGTGCTGTAACACGATCTAAATAACGTATTTGTTTGTTTACAACTTAGCCACGATTATGATAATAGAAGCAATGTACACTGCGCAGCCGTCCAAACATGAACGATATCAATTCTGGGAGGGAAATGCAACGTCGCGATACGTCGTTGGGTGTTATAGCGTGCTGATTGTTACTGCACATTATTGCATTACAATTGCAAATGCATCGCAATTTAATTACAATGCGACATGACGTGATGTATCGGACTCGACCATCGAAGGAGCCAACATGTCGATATCAAAGAGAATTCAAATGCAATCAGGAACGTTACACCTCGTTGTAGTACAAATACCGTAAAACTACACTTTGAAATAAATCGTTACACGTTGAAACTGAATACAAGAAATATATTTGCAGCCGCTTTGTATGTAAACATTGAATTATTCGTATATTATTGTACCGAAATATTGGCAAAGTATTATATTTTTATATTACATATTGTAAATTGTATAATAACATAAATAAAACATAAATGAATTATATGTTGTGTAAGCTATGTTTTCTTTCGATTTTCACAAAGTTTATTATTCTTAATAAAATCCGCTTAATAAATAAAATATTGCAATGTATGCGTAAATAAGGTAAGTCTTCAACTTCTAATCCATCAAAGAAAACTCTTCAAATTCTAAAATTCTCAAAGACACAATATCTGATTTATTAAATTCAACAGACATATTTCTCTAATTGCTTTCAGCTTTCCAACGGTTAAATTATTTCAGTAAATGATAATATGCAAGGTATGTTGACAGAACTCGCCATATTACTATTAATTAAATTAAACAAAGCAAGCAGTTAAAATTATGAGAATTTTTAAGTGTATACTTTGAATTATTTCGAATTCAATCTAGCTAAATATATTTCTGGATATTAAAACTTCATTCAGCATTTGCTTTGAGTGCAAATTATAAAAAAATAAAATCCGCTTGGCAGCGGTTTAACGTGGGCAAATAAAAATCGGTAGCAAGAATTTCGTGAGGGTGTAGTCAGACAGATGTCTGACTATGATAACGTAATGTCAGCAATAATATCGTATTGTTATAGAATCAACGAACTCTGCCGAATAAGAGTCGTCGCAAACAAAAAGAAACCGATTTAGGCATGATCAAGTTATTACAATCCTAATATAGACTTCATGCAAAATACTATCCGCGTTAAGGTTTCACAATTTTTTAGAATATCTCACAGAAGCATTTCTAGTTGTTTTCATCTATTGATATTATTCAAGCAATTCAATGAATACAAATAATATATAGCTAAAGTAAATGCTTCTAATATATGATAAAGATTAGAA
>NW_017305735.1:168549-177436 GCF_001594115.1 Trachymyrmex septentrionalis | reverse complement strand
TATATAATATTTTATATTCTAACATATTGGTTTGTAAACGTTGTAGCTGCAAATAATAATTAAAATGCAGTCACCCAAAATTCCGATGCAATCAAACCTGTCTGCTGCTCCCGTTGCTAACGATGTTAACGATTAATGTAAATAATAATTATCTGATCAAATACGCCATCAATTAGACGTGAAAGCGTGAAAAATGGCATTCGTGAATTCATCGAGATTCGATATCGCGGCCAAGTTATCGAGCACGATAAAAATCGCTCACTGTAGCAGGGCTATGCAATCGATTCTCATGAAAGAGTGAATTACTATCCGCCAGTTAGAGCTGTCAGAGTTCTATATTAGCCAAAAGAGAGAAAGAGAGGGAAAGAGAAAGAGGAATAAAGAGCACGCGGTGTCTGGCGTAGGTGATTTTATTAAAAATTCATGCGTTTGGGAACTGCTGTCGGAACCGAGCTTGCCAGATCAAGGCTTATGCTGTCAACCCTCTTCGGGATCTACGACGGTAAGATAAGAGAAGAGTAAGAGAAGGGAAGATGGACAAGGATGATTCACGGAGTGGTGGTTCAAGATGAAAGATGCAAGAACGCAACGATGAGCACGATGGCGACGATTGAAAAGGGGTAGCAAAAACAACGACAAGATCATATATCTCCCTTCCTTTCTTCGATTCATCCGTACAAATACATTGCATGTTTATTAATATTAATCGTATTAAAGCAATACTACTTTTATTCCCAATGCGTTATTTATGTGACAAAACTATAAGTTTAGCTTTCATTTCTCACATCTTCTCTTATTGTTAGTATTACGATACTTTTTCGTATCAAATCTTGTTCATATAACTACGAAATGATATTTAAAACAGGATAATGATTTTCTATTTTCTGTAAAACTAAAATCGGTATATAATGAAATAATAAAAAAGAATAAAATTCTGAAATATCATAAAATTACATTATAACTCTCACGTTTTTTAAAAATACACACACACACACACACACACACACACACACATATCTTTTATGAGTTATGTATTACATATAATGAATTTAAATTGTTTTATATATATAGGTATTCTATATTCTTCTATAAAATCATAAAAAGTGAAATCGTGTGTAACAGCTTTCTGAAAATGCAGCGATCTCGAAAAACTGTCTTGTGCAATAACGGCATAAGTCGGTCTGCGTTGTTATTGCATTCGCGGGGACTTCTCGATTGTGGCACGGTTAACGACAACGATGCTGAGGCGAAGTCGAGGCGGCATAATGAGTGCCGAGACGCGTCGCAGCTAACGACAAAAGCATATACATTCGTCGTAGTAAAACGAACCCTGCATTAACTAACTCGAGCGCGGAACGAAAGACGATGACAACGACGACGACGACGACGACGACGACGACGACGACGACGACGACGACGACGACGACGACGACGACGAGGAAGAGGTGAAGAACAACGATGGGGGCGGAAGGAAGCGCGAAATCTTGGATAACTCTTCTGCCCCGGCGATCCCCGCGGCGCTTCAATTAACAGGACCAGCAATTATCTGTTATTTAAATGAGGCTCCCGTGTCTCCGTCTTTGCACCCGGACGTAGTCGCAACAGACTGTCGAGATTGAGAGGAGATGGAGGAGAAGATACAGAATCGTGGATACCTCGCGAGAGGCGGCGTCGTCGACGATTAGAAGGGTTATTTCGCAACAAGAATTTTCACTCTTGATGTAGTCAGATCTTTTGACTCGTAAATGTTGAATGTGCACTATATTTAGATAAACAATTATTTACTTATATTAATAATTTATGTGTTTTTCACTATTTAATGACCACAAATAAATAAAGTATATTACGTCGCCTATTCATTTCCGTTTATATCTATTTATTACTATTTTAGCATAGCACGAATTGTTCTTAATATTAATTTATATAAAGATTCTTAAATTTGTATAGTCTCATGGCTTTTGTGCTGTAATCAGAGCATAAAACACTCCGTTTCTGAAAGGTCTTATTTAAATAACAGAAAATTACTAGTCTCATTAATTGAAACGACGCAGTAGGGATCGTTAAAGAATTGCTACGATTTCGTGAGATATTTCTCAGTCGCCGATAGTTAGAGCTTGATTAACCAACTGATCTTTCCTTGTTCGTAAAATACAAAGTCTCATCGTCGTTTGCAGTTATTTCAAAATGTTACCTTTTTATCATCGTCACCGTGACAATAAATAATTTTGCAGAGTTACAGTTGCAAAGTTAACTGGCAGTGTTAATTAATCTCGATTAATAAAAAATTACTAATTAATTACCTAACTCAAATGTTTATCGCAACACAATCTTAAAAAAATTATTACATTCTTCGATAAGAAATTTAGATCTTTTCCTTACTATAATGAATATTTAATCATCGATATCTATTTACTGAGCTACAAATATCACAGACAGAAGACCTGTGCCAGAAGTAACATTTTAGTTTACCCAATACAGTTGACGATCACGACAGGGTGTCGTTCGCTTTCAAAGGAGGAAAAGCCCGGATCAACTTTTCCTGGCAATCGATGAAGGTCGGGTCGCCTTTGAGAGGCGCCCTCGATTCTCCTGGAGGAAACGGATTTCGGATTGGGTTGAAGGAGAGCCGGGCGCTTCATAGAGGGGGATGAAATTCGAAACCACCTTTCGGAGCGAATTGCCTTGGGTTGCGCGAGGTTCCCCTTAAACCGCACAAAGAGCCCTAGACGAAAGTGTTGCGATGAAAAGCCTCGAAAGAGCCTCGAATCAACGTGCGTCGGCGGCGGGCAATCGACGTTCACGTACGACGACGACGACGAGTCGACCTCGGGGTCCCGATAGAATACCTTCAGGCGATCCGTTTCACCTCAAATACTCGTATGCCAGAGTCGCGATTGTGATGCAGTCGAACGATCAACGAACTCGAAGAGGATCTCAGCTTTCGACGAAAGCAGACGCTTCGTTATCGCGTCTCGCGAGACCGTTGGTAAATGCACGTCCTTTTTTAGATCGTAATACATACCGATATTGCACGCAAACTCCGAAAGAAAAAAAGTACAGAAGTTATCTAAAAGTTGGAATTGTCTGGAATAACGTAAAAAGTTATAACAATGGCAAAGAAAAAGAAAGAAAGAAATCTTAATATAAATTCTTAGTCACTTTTTTATATATCATTATGTATTAATCCTCCAGAACTAAAGCCAAAACCTGTAATATAATCCTACAATACTCAAATGGGTTTTTTAAAATGCAATTATTCGAGTAAAGCATTTTTAACACATTTTATTTCTACTTTCATTGTTCTCTTTAATTAATGATTTACAATTAAATAAAGATTAATATTATTCTATGCATTTTTTAGATAAAAAGAAATGCAAAATTTTTTTTTCAAATTATAAAACAATTTTCGCTAAATATAACAATATGTATGACTAGCATTTATCATACATATTTATCACACTTTTAGCAAAATTTTAAGATCGGAATATTCTATGCTCTACGCCTCATACTAGTAATAAAAAGGTACAATAATGCTGGGTTAAAAGTCCATCTAATTTATATTATTTAAAAGGCATTAAAAAAAGATTCACAATTGAGTCCAATAAATCCACCATCAGCTTCAGAGGGTTAAACAAACATTAACTCGTTAAAAAAAAAAAAAAAAAAAAAAAAACATACACCCACACATAAATGTTTTACAATCAAGACGAATTTTTCCTAACTCATCGTCAATCAATTTATTATTTTTCCAAGTACATACGATCTACGACGCACGTAGTGTCATAGCGATGCCCACGCTCTCGAATACGAAGTACCGTCTGCTTTTGATACGCGCTGAAGCCGGAAGTCACACAGATCGCGTAGCCTAAACGGAGATCTCTGCGTTTGAAG
The DNA here is from genome assembly GCF_001594115.1 of Trachymyrmex septentrionalis. Classification (NCBI taxonomy): domain Eukaryota; kingdom Metazoa; phylum Arthropoda; class Insecta; order Hymenoptera; family Formicidae; genus Trachymyrmex; species Trachymyrmex septentrionalis. The sequence goes on along the minus strand of NW_017305735.1, from coordinate 173,545 downwards.
CGAAACGTCGACGTTGAAGAACGCGTTTCAACAGCGACGTGTATCCTCGAGCGACCGCAATTTTTGTCTCGTCCCCAATCAAAATGCCAATTTCAACTGCGGCGATGTGATTGCCGCCCGATACTCGCTCGCGCTCGCGATCAAGCGCGGATTTTCGCGCGGGTTTTACGTTTTCCGCCGCGACCGCGTGTCACTGTCAGGGCCACCTCTTGAACACTGTGGTGATACGGTACTGGCAGAGTCGTTTGCCCGTGACGCACCGAATATGAAATTCGCCGCCAAAATTAACCTGCTCGTCCGCACGCGAGAAGTTTCCCGCGGTTTTATTCCTCGTCGAATCGCGCGACTCGCACATTGCGAAGTGCGATGTCACGCTCTTGCAAATACCCTCAATTTTAAATGAAGATCGATATGTAGTTGAAGGAAAATTAAATTGCATTTATACCTACATTTGCCCTTGACGGAAATCCGATTTTAGCTTCAGAGCCCAAGATTTAATATCGAAAATAGTATAAATTATAATATATTTTTCGTTCAATTTTCGTAACAATAAAACAACATGTCATAGAGAACATATAAATAATTATTCTAGAGAATAAAATGTGCTTTCAGAAACAATCCGAACATTACAATTACTATTATTTCGAATTTCACGTAATATTACTTAAATAATTCTCGATGAAGTTCCCTACCGAAGAGAAACGTTCCGACTGCGACAATGTCACGAATCTTCAAACGTTTAATTCTACTTTTATCGGTGGCGGAGAAAATCGTGAAAGAAACAGACGAGAACAGTAGCAGGTACGGTGTACGTTACCATTATGGATTTTACGGGCGACTCAAGAAAGGGGTCGGAAAAACGCAGGAATTCAATCTCGGGATCTCCGGGTAGAGTTATACGAGCGCGTTTCCACGGCGGGACGCCTGATTTCACCTTCGCGAGAGAAGCCACGCCGAGGCTCCGAATCAATCCCGGCGAGTCGTACGACTCGGGTTTTATTCATGCGGGTGCGCTCGTACACGCGCCGGAGTAATAAACCTGTCGCTCACGAGGTAAATCAATGTACCCGTCCTGTCGGGACGACGCGGCGGCGGAGAGCGCATCGATTTTGGCGCGAGATTAAAGTTGCTAGACCCGGAGACGGAGAGGAACCAATTTCCACTCACGGCAAAGGCGCAAAGCGCGCGCGATCTCGCTCGATGAGAGAGACGCGTGGACGAGAGGAATGGTATTTTGCAATGAAATCCGGAAGGAGGTTTGAGAGGATCCTTCCAGAGATTCGTATGTCCAACAATTTGCAGCATCGCAGATCACATATTCAAAAAACGTGATAGAAAATGGATTATGACATGCTGACATGGCTTTCACGAAGGTAGAGGCAAATTTAAATAATTGCGGAAGCTGAAAACAGTTTTGCAACGATTTCTCGATTTCACCGAGCTTCACCGATAAACTTGATGCTATCATAAACGTAATTCACTAAATTCTTCATAGTACCGAAAAATATCGTTGCAATAACTGTAATTTAATTATAAATAGGTCATCTTCGGTTGTATATTCTTTGTAGAACTATAAATATAATTATTGTTACTACCATTAAAAGTAGTAATAAAAATAGAAAGCCTAATCAATTATTTTACCGTGCAATTACAGTCACAAATACCAAATACTTTTCTGTTAATTAACTAAATCCCATGCTTTTCAGATCTACAAAAGTACACATGTATCTTCAAATATTTGATTTCTTTATTTTTAAATATAACGTTTCAGAAAATTCTTCAAAAATTTCCTTTATTCCTTTATAAATCTCTCCTGAAAAATGTTAAAATTTATTTCAGAAATTTTAGAAAATATATATAAAGACAAATATATATAATATATTTAATAAAACTGACGTTAATGTTGTGTACCGAGTTTCGAAAGGAACTTGTCGAAATGATCGTTAACCTGTGTATTACAAGTTATTAAGCGTATTGCAAATTGAGCAACACCTTCTTCAACAGCTTCACAAGCATATCCATGACAAGCGCTCGGGTAAATCGTAATGGCGTCGTGAAACGTGGTAGTTCTCCGCTCTGGCCCGGGGCGAAGCTACACGCGAGCATTGTATTCATTCTAAGGGTGTCCCGTTACAACGGTCTCACTTGACCGAATATTCCGGGCAAAATATGTACACTGTGGTCATAGATCCTTCTCGTTATTCTATCTCAATATTCGCGAATCAACGGTATTTGCGGGATGAAAAAGGTATACAATTGGATCAGACACGTTTGGCTGATCTCGTAGGATCGTATATACGAAAATTCATATATCATTGGGACATTTGTAACAATGTTTAATAATCGCACATTCACGTACACTTACATAACATAAATATTTAAGTTAAACGAGAAACCGCGGACTCGGTATTACGTTAATACTGTAATAGTCCATACTGTAGACTAAAAGAACTGAGCAAGAGTAATTTATATATACCTATATAACGTTGAGACAAAGTTGTGAAATTAATTCTCTCACGTTAAAAAATAAAGCTCGAATATTCGTCGCCAATTTTTCCGACATGTTACATATAATTCCAAGAATGCGTATATATTAATATTTTTAGATCACTGGGTGTGGAGCGGGAAAGATCCCATCAGTAATTTCCAGGCATAAGCGGCGGACTAAGCGGTAGCGGACGGTATCTATTAGACGTATATCAATATAAGATCTTGTAGAAATCGCGAGCTAATGGCCATATCTCTCTCTCTCTCTCTCTCTCTTTCTTTCGATATGCAGCACATGGCTGCTGAGCGCATCTCGGATCCTTCTTCGGCGCAAAGACGGAGGACATATAAGAGGAGGGAAACCGGGATCCCCCCCCTGAAGGAGATGATCGTGATGGAAGAGCGTGTATACGCAAGTACGTGCCTTCTTCGTACGAACGCTTAGAGAAGCGCAGGGTATTACAGTCCTGGCCGTTATTATATCGCCTGCATGCACACAGGCACGCGTATAATCATACGAATATGCGCATACGAGTACAATTTATTATAATAAAGTGCGCGATGGAACGTCATGCCGCATGTGCTCTTTCAAGCCGGCAACTTTGCACCGCGATGCCACACCTTCTTCATTTCTAGCATCTTTCTCTCTCTTTCTCTCTGTACGCGGCATGCACTTCGTAGACGGCGAATGCTTCCGGAATGTGTAAATTCCGTAGAGTATGCACGGCGTGGACCTTTGTTTTAATGTTGAAAGTACATATATTGAAAATGCCATGAACCTTTACTTCATTTATAGATTTAATGTATTAACAAAGTTCTGCTCATGCAAGATCATGCAATAATCTGATAAATAGAAAGAGAGAGAGAGAGAGAGAGAGAGCGAGAGAGAGAGAGACTGAAAGTCTCAGCAAACGTGTCAACAACTTTTATGTGCAGCGTACAAGTGTTGACTCCTGCAGTACGCCGGAGAGTTAACGACCGAAACATTCGTTATCCTTTTTATGTGTTCGATATCGAGTAGCTTTAACGAGTAAAGTTCGACGCGCGCAGTACTGAAAGAAGAGACGAAGAAAAGAAGCGCGCGCAAACGTAGAGGTGCACTTTGAAAATTTCGGGGTGTATGACCAGTTTGGCCCATCTCTCCGGCGGTTATGAAGTTGGAAGCTGCGCAGCCCCTGCAGCTGGCGCCGCGTGGGCAACCCTCCGTTACCGCCCTATTCCGCGCCCAACTTTCCTCATTTACGATAATGTATGGCTGCCCATTAAGGACGGGGCCTAGCGGGAGCTTAGCAAAGAGCAGGTAACGCAGATCTGTGCAAGGTGTCTCCGCTTGTGAGAAAGAAATTAGCGGGGACTCGAATCGCCCGGTTCACCATTCTATGTCCAACTTCGGGCGTAAATAAATCGCGTGAAATTAGATGGAATGGAAATAAAGTGAGAAAAGAGCACATGGGCAAAGACTGTGACGATTCAAGTAACGGGAAATTGAATTCTTATCTGGGAATGAAGAACTAATAAGAAGTTAAAGAGTTAAAAATCTCTCTAATGTTCATTTGAAATTTTCGCGTGAATACTTTTACAAGCACATCATAATTCTGTAGACCAAAATAAACTGCTGATAGTTAGCTAAAAATCTAAATTCCTAAATTAGTTACTACCGTATGTAAATAAAAATAATTTGTGTTTGAATAATATCTAAAGATACAATATTTAAAGATATTGTAAAATACTAACTGCAAAAATTTAATAATTTAATCTCGAATATTCATATTCTAACAATTCGTTTACAGGTTTATACTGTTTACGTTTTATCTCTATTTTATGATTAAAGTCTTGAAGCCTTAAACGATGGCAACACTACCCCGACGGAATTTCCGATTTATCGAACACAGTCACAAAACTCGTTATCGATCCAAAGTTCCCAAGAAATGCCTGGTGGACATCTCCCTGAGGGAGAGTCTGCCGGACGTAATAACCTCAGGGATCTCCCGGAAGAGGCAGCACGAAATTTACGATAATCAGTTATCGTGATATCGCAGGTTCACAGATATATGTACGTGAAAAGAAATGATTTAGTAATAATAACTAAATGTCAGTAGTTGTAAATGGTTTATTAAACTTTTCATTGCTAAAAGTTGAATATTAAAAGTAAAATAGATTTGCTGCGAGATACAACTTTATTAGCTAAAATTAAAAGTGTACTTTAACAAGTAGCTAAACAAAGTAGTTTGCGGCGCGAGCTTTCTTGCGATTGACGACGCACGTAGATAAATATAAAGCTCACAAAAGCGACGAGAATTTAGAATCCTAAAAATTAAAAAAATGACATAGAAGCACAGGTATCTATACTAGTACATTAGATTGCTGATTTAATGGCAACGACAGTATATGTGTTATATATGTGTGTCTGTATTGTGTATGTATGTGCAAAATGATTGGAGCGGTATTGAATGAACTTTTGTCTGCTATTGGTTAAAGCCAAAATTATAGTAATCTAGTATTAGTATAG
>NW_017305735.1:148925-168449 GCF_001594115.1 Trachymyrmex septentrionalis | reverse complement strand
AACTTTTGTCTGCTATTGGTTAAAGCCAAAATTATAGTAATCTAGTATAGATATATCTGAGTATAGAAAATGTATGATCTGAGATTGACTCTTAAGAAGACTCTTAAAAAGTTTGGCTATTGTAGTACAGAATTTGCATGGCGTTGTGTTCACGTGATTTATAGTGTCCCTCGCAACATTCGTATGCATTATTTCATCCCTCTTTAACATTTAATAAACAACAAGAATGAAATAATGTTCGCGAACGTTGCAAACGTTAAGTAAAACTCATCCGTAAAAATAAGAATCTGGCCAATTTTATCCTATTTTTGTGAGTGACTTGATGAAAAATGGCGGAATCAATCAAATGATGACTGAGCAGATAAATGAAACGTGTCATACAGTTGTGTAAGTGCACGTGTATATGTGTAGGTTTGCACGTACACCATTTTTGACCAAACTCAAAGATTGGAATCTTATAACTGTGAACTCTAGTGATTTAAACTAGCTAACCATTAGTATCCATATTAGTATCCATAAGAAACTAACATGGCGGTGGTTAATTAATCTAATCAATTCAATGTTACATTTTTTGTTTCCTAAGCTTTAAGAGAATTCAACTATATGATAAAAGGTCGCGGATTCCAAATTTTCTTTTGATATTCAGCTATTTAGCAAAATACTGTAGCAGTTACGATCTGATATGGCTAATGAGCTCGAACTGACCCGTGGCGGTCAGTCAAAACCGCGCATATAATATCTACATTGTAAAACTAATATTTGTAGCTATGTATAACACATCTAAGTAAATATAATTTCAGTTAAGATTCTTAGTCTTACTACAAATAATTATAGTTTCTGATGTAAAAAGGAAATAGCATAATGAATTTTGCTAAACGTTCTTTAGTTTTAGCAGCAAATATTTTTTGCTAGTGTCTAAATTTTAATAACAGATCAATTTAGCTTCAGCAGCAACGACATTAATTGTTCCTATTTCAAAAATACATTTTAGCAACACGACAATTTTTGCTGCGTTGGCTAATCCTTTTTTAAGTATATCAATTTTTCGATTTTCATATTGATAAACATTTAATAATACAAGAATTTAGTAAAATTCACTTAAAAAATTGTAAACTAACAGAATATATTTGTTAAATTTGATAAATATTAATAATTATAATAAATACAATTATATTAAAAAAAAAAGAAATAATTATATAGTAGACATTTTTAATTATTGCATCCCAATCGTATTACGAAAATCAAGAGACTGTAACTCGACAAAAATTGTTAACTCTATATTCGTCTTTTGGCAATCTTTTCTTGTAACATATATAATAAAACTTTTATTTTCAAGTTATCTATGCCGTCTATTATAAAACTATACTTTTCTTTTTCTCTCACTCTCTATCCTATTTTCTTCACTCTTCATATACGAGCACAACTTCGCTCAGCATCTTCCTCTACGGTTCATGTCCCATGGGTACCATTGGGTGGAATAGTTACACTCGTTCTCCACGGCCAAGGAGTTCGGCCGGCTAAATAATTAGGTTAACCCTTGTTGGCTCGTCGCTTCGTATTGCCGTCGCGATAACACACCATAGAAAGAGGGGAAAATCAACAGGGGAAACATAACGTTCTCAACCTTTCTGACTTTATCTTGATGGGTTGGTTCTCAGCGACAAATTCTAAAGAAAATTACAAACAAAAATATTTTTTTAACTATCAATATTTTTAAACATCATAATTTTATTATTGATAGATACCTCAAGAGAAATATATAACGCCTTTGATATTTTATGAAATGTTTAGAAAGAAGATTCGTGTATCTTGAGCAATTATAAATATTGAGATTAGAGCGATATATACATATATTAGCAGCTAATGCGATAATTTCCAATATTTTAAATTTATTCAAACACTCTAATTATAAGATCCAGCTTAGATCAATAGATTTTTGTTATCAATATAATTTTGTTATATATATACACAACTGATTGTTATTACAATCAGTTGTGTATTCACATTACGGTTTTAAAACACTTTGCTTAAATTTGTTTTTGTTTTATAATTATTATATTTATATATTTTCGGAAGTTAAAAAAAAGTCGTTAATAAGTCATTTTACATAGATTTACCGATCTTTCGCAACAATGAAATAACCAATTTCATTGCAACAAGTCTCGCATTTTGTAAACCTTAGGAAAGTGGACGCTAATGCAAATTTATTAAGACTCTCTTTCGCGTCTCTGTTCTTCCTCTTTCCTCCCCTCCCCCCCTCTCTCTCTCGTTTCCGCTTTTCCTGGTCTCGTAGAATGTTGCAGATGGGGCCGAGATAGACTGCGGCTTGCAAATATAGTTCGCCGGTACAGTTAATAGAAAATTAGCTAGCTAATAGCGCGTCGGCATCAGCGGAAGAACACGGAATGCGATCATTTGTGCCGGAAAATCGAGTCGCCCAGTTAAAGTGCCTTTTAATGTGATTCCATGATCAAATTCGGCGTGGCGAAACCTACTTTCAACATGATCGTTGGCCAGCTACCCCCGTCGAAAGAATTATTAAATCGCCGTTCGCTATTTAACAGGAGACTGCGCTTCATCTTAAAAGCTTGCAAATGATTACTCTGGACACGATTTAATCCAATTGTGATCACTGTTGCTTTCAAATATTCATCGCAAAAAATTTAGAGAAAATACATATTTCAATGTTAATGTTTCAACATCTCTATAAATAAAATTGCAACAAATATTACCTAATAAATTTATAAATAATATTTTTATATCAAAATTGTTCAGAAAGATTTTTTACCACGAAAATACCAAAACTCAAAATCTATATGTAGTATGAATAAATCGTAAAATTTATTTGTAAAGAATATATAACAGTACAATTATACAGTAATTTTTTAAATAATCTATTTTTATAACGTTCTCATCCTACATGTTACATAATTTCCTTCCCTTTCTTTGTATTTACGTCATAGTTAGGTATATCCCCAGGCATTAGGTAGCTCGGATATAATCTCGGAGCTGCCAATTTCGATATAAAGATGTGAACCCCTAAGGGTTATATAGATTACATGATTATACATTTCCTTCTAAACTAATTCTTGAATTATAATAAAATTTAAGGTACAAATAATTAAGAATTTAAGATGAAATCATTAAAGTAATTAATATTGCATTAAATAGTGTCTACTCGCGTGACGTGGGTCATGTTTACATACTTGATGACCAGTTCGCTTAATACTCTTGGAGGATGAAGTTTAGGATAGTTAGGCACTTCGGTACACGAAGCCTACTAATTCCGTCGCTTGTAAACGGCTTTATCGTCCTAACTTCTCGCGGTGTTGCTCCGAATATCCGTTGTATTATGTACAACCGGATGCAATAATTATATCGCTAAGTACATATTAATGAGGTACAATAGATTAGCCATTCCTGCGCTTCTATCTCGTGCGTATGCGCACATTAATATTGCAAAACTATTGAGTCTCTAAATTCTACGATGGATTTGCCAAAGAACTCTTCGATATATAATTCATAATTTACGGTTTTTAAAGTATTCCATTTCCATTAAATAATAAAAATATTTCCATTCGCGGTGATGACACGCGCGTAATGAACAAACTTAAAATTAAAAACTTAACTGTTTTTAATTTTCCATTGGTTTTATCTTTTACCTCTAATCTTTTCTAGCTCTATATTCTATTTTCCTTCGTAAAGTCACTGCATTTATAAAAATTAATCATAAATCAATGTGTCAGAAACAATTTGAGGCCTTCACTTTTCAGATGACAGAATTTTTTTATAAATAATTGGGATAAGATTCTTAACCCTTAATACGACTAACAATAAGTCATTCATGTCCTGCGAGTCTTCTTTGAAAACCTAGGAACATTAAGTAGTTAATTATAAGTGTTATAATATTTATACAATTTTTTAAATGCACAATCTTATAAATACTTTTTAAAGTATACTCTATAAAATATCGATGTGGATTTAAAACTATGCAAAGTCCATAATTCTTATATTAGTGTTAACACTAATATAACATATAGATTTAACCATAAGTTTTTAATCCATATCATGATGGTGTTCATATAAGTACTAGAGATTATAAATTTTCATCATGTTGATGCTAATATTAATATGACGAGAATTCTGATATTAAAGCACTGATATTTTTGAAGTGGATATGTAAGAATTATATAATTTTTTATGAACTTCAACTTACATATGAATGATCAATCACATGCAATAAAAGACCGGATAATCATCAAGTATACTAAAAATTAACACTCTAAATGAATAACGATTTTTAAAAATACGTTTTCTAGACGGTTTTCAATAAACCCTCAAATATACACTCTGCTTTTAAGTTGTCAAATACCAATAAAACGCTCATTGCTCTTGAAAAGTATTTGAACGAAAGAATGAAAGAACTATGTATTGGTAAAGAGTGGGGGTGGCATTCCGGCAAATGCAAGTGCATCGAGTCGAGGACGACTATGGGAAAGAAGGAAGAAGCGCGGCGCGAGCGCTCGCGCGGAACGATGATATTTGATTTATGCGCGTCGTGGGCCGCGGGCCGCAAAAGAAATTATTGTAACCAAGATTTATTTCGAGCTCTTTACTGTCACAACACCGCCGACTTACCGGCGGTAATATCCCGGCCCGCCCAGGTCCGTCTCGAACGCTAAGTACAAGCTCGTTGGATAAAAGTCCATTATTGAACGGAGGGACGAGTCTCACCGAAGGCAATGGCGATTATTTAATGCCATGGACTCGGGTGTTAAATTGGAATAGATTGCCGCTCTTCTCACACTCCTTCCGCTCTTTCGCGATCTTTAATAGCCGATCGAGACGATGCGTTTGTGTCGCGGCCGACCAAGTTAGAATGACGACGCATCGAGATGATCCTTTCAGGATATCAGGACGATTTATTATAAACAATCAAATAAAGAATGACGCATCTATAGTCACAATTTAGTGCGTAAATTCGTCGAAAATTCGATAATGGAAAATGATTCTTTTTCATTTTGAAAAGCAAAAAATAATAAACAATAATTATTAAAATGTTGAGTTTTATATACAAAAGAATGGGTTTGATGAAGTATTTAAAAATTTCGTTAGATACAGATCTAAAAATAATTTTGTTGAACCATTAAAATAATTAAGTAACACGTTGATGATAATACTGCAAAAAGTTTTAACATTTTAATAACCAGTTTAATGTCCGTTCTATCAATGTAGGTTAATTTTAATCTCAGTTCAATTTACTCTTCATCTTTTTCTAATTTTTTAACCAGAGGAAAAGATGAAGGGTTAGTTAAACCGAGATTAAAATTAAACTACATTTATAGAAACGAATATAAACGTTCTACATAATTAATTTAATGGTACAAACAAAATTGTTTTCAGATTTGTATCTATATAACTAAACTTTTAGATACAGCATTTTTTCCGTGTAATAATTAAAATGTTTTGTTCCACTTCCTACTTGTTTTTACTTATTTATTTTAAAAGTTCATTTCAATTTGAGCCAAAACATCTATTTAATGTTGTACGATTTTATTAAATTTGTGTAAGTTATAAATTTATAAATTATTAAAACTTTTTTTTTTTATGAAACTGTGTCTTTCTTACTGCATTGACTCCCTATGCCCTTTTTTATCACTTTTAATTATATGAAGTTATTTTGAATTATCAGAAGTCTAGATTATTTTATTTGTATTATATAAAAAATGAGACTATCTTGCATAATCATTAAAAGAAAATAATTTCTTTCTAGAGTAATTTTTCGAATAAAAAATTGATTTTTTAATTTAAATTTTCTACTGTTAATAGATTTTTATTTAAAGATTTATTTTCAACTCATAAAATTTACTTTAAAAAAGGATTTTCTATAAATATTCGTTTTTTCGGATTCACCCGGTATATTGTATGTGCAGCTGCTGGAAAGTCCATAGAGCGGATCCATCTTAGGAATTCTAGACACGTAAAAGTCAAGACCCCGAAGGGGTTACCGCGAATATGTAGTCGATGATCGTGTACGACAAATCGTGAATACGTACGCATTATTCGCGTGAGCTCTAACACACCGATTGTAGCTTACAATATTACACGACTCGCCGTTAAGTCATAACTAAATTGCTACATCGATATATTTTCTTCCGGATTCGTGTGCTCGTTGCACCCGCGCCGGTTCCTCGCGTCGATTGAACACACTTTATCATTTTGTTAATTGCGATCAAGCCGATCGTGTAATGCCGCGGGATTAGATCGCGTCTGTTAAGGATTTCTTGACCTTTCGCTCTCTACTTAGTTATGCTAGTATAACTTCGTTTGCGTGGAAGCGATTATATATAGATATACATTAATGGTTAATTAATAACAAAGTAAAGATAAAATTGATAAAAATGTGAAAGATGTATTGTAATAATAAAATATACATAGTCCTAAAAAAATAAGACAAACAATAAGAATTTTATTAGATCGTACATGTAAGAACGAATAAAAAATTAATCCTTTAATGTAACTTGTCATAAAATTATGCATAAATAAATTTAGGATAATAATTAAATCATTGCTTTCGTGTATATATAAACACAAGATAATCTAATAAAAATATCCAATAAAAGATAATTATCCGATAAATTATGCTTCTAAAACTATATGTAATGTTAGCTATGAGAAATTACGCAAATTTCTACGATTAATGTATATATTATTAAATAAATTGAATTAATGTGCAAATTAACATGCGAATGAGATTTAATAAATTTAATTAATTTAATTAAAAATTATCGCTTAATTACCTTAAATACACAAATCTAATTTGCCTTCCGCTTGTAAATGCTCGCTGTCTCGCAAAATTCAGGGAATGCAATAAATTGAAATACTTGCAGTTAAATTAAATTTCACGAGCTCGTCGAGATTTGTTAATTACGAAAGTCGCACGACTCTGGGATTTTTCACAAAAATCGAGGGCAGGCAAAAGTAATTCTACAAATGGCGATTTTAATAGGTTCATGTCCGTGCTGAGGCTCTCCGTGTATTCTCCTTTTAACGAAGTCGGGACAAGATTTCTGGTTAGTGCGAAGAGCAGCTGCGATTCCTTGGACAGCTATTTCAGATCGCGAGCCAATTTTCTTCGCGAGCTTAGTCAAGATTAAATTAGACCATCCGTTTCGCCGATTGGCTCTTGTCCGCTCCTTCCCTTGATTCCGATTGCCTTTCGGTATCGATCTAAACGCGATTCAACAAATCTACCCTATCATGTTACAAAGCGTTCTTCCGTGTAACGCATAACAATAAAATGTGTTACATTAATTCTTCCTGTCATTGACAGACATTTGTTACATGACAATGCCTAAGATGCTCGATTTACCAATTCGTTTGAAACAAATACTTTTATTGCTACGTATATATGTACTAGATGAATAAAAAAAGCAAAAATTTTTAGAAAATACTTTCTTAAAATAAGAAAAAAGATCTTACAGTATAAAGAATAATATTCTAGATATGTAATGGGAAAAATACTGCAATAATAGGAGTAATTTCCTAAAAGTTTTTAAATTGTTCATTAATACAGAAAATTGATCATTAATGGTTGATCAAATTAACCTTTTATAATACAGTTTGTAGTACAGTTATAATTATTTAAATTATTAAAATATTTATTAAAACAAATTAAACTTGAAGAAAATATTGAATAAACAAAATATTGAGTTAGAAAAAAATTATAAAAAGATAATTTCTCTATAAAGCTTTGTGCATTAACTTTAATATAATACTGTTCAAGCATTCATCTATATTGATTTCGTCTATAATGTAAAATGGAATGCATCAAGTATTGTATCAAATATATAGTGTTATGTATTCTAGATGTCATAATGTTATTCAGAATGAAAATTTGATTAACTTTAAAAATCTATAAAGGATCAGGTTTTAGTTTGCATGTTTCTCCCTGTCTCTTCCTTTGATAAAATAAATATTTGTTCTTAATAGATATATGTTGACGAAACTGTGTTGCGGTTGCAATCTTTCTTAATCCTGCAAAGCGGGAGAAGGGGAAAGGGAGAGGGTTAAAAAATCCGAGTCTGACAGCAGCGCGAAAAAATCCCGCGTGAATTTGCAATGCGGTATTAAAAGCTTATGATGAAACCGTTTCGCACACCGTCGAAGGAAAGGGAAGCAAAATGGACTTGCGCGCAAAACAAATTTAAAGCTTATAAGCTCCGACACGAGCGTGCGCGCGCATTTTCGCTCCGTTGCGTTACTTTTATTCTGGCAACCGTTTCAACCATCCGTATCGAATTTGCATATTATTACTGTTGTCACTGAAGACGTCAACCAGTGTAATTCGACTCCATCCTCTCCTTGTCTCACAAACTCTCGCTGTACTTTGCAGCGAAAGCGTTGCCGTGTGTATAGTTATCATTAATAAAATCATTTTCAAAGGTGATTTAAAATATACGTATGCACGTATACCTTATTTAAAACATTAAATCTTAATGTCATTAAAGTGTTGACATCTTAATTATTCCATTTAATTACTTGCATTTAAAAATAAAAATATTTTATTACAATTAGTATACAATAATTATTTTATGTGCTGTATGATATTGTAAACAAGTTTCCGTCATAAAACTGCAACAAGATTTAATTATTTAAAAAAATTGAACAATATTATTTAAAAACACGAACAATATTATTAAAATTAAAAAAATTTTAAACAATAACGCGTTAATTTCATTTAATACAAAAAATACATATTAAAGAAGCATTTTTTTGTCAACAAAAATTGTAATTACTACTAATGCAAATCTTGTGTCGTTTTGTGAAATGCATTTTGCAATTGTGCTATCAACACGCATGATCACGTGTTAAAGTGAATTTATGGCCGCCGGGATGTTTTGCCGCAGGAAATTTTCGGAGCATATCGGAACACGTCTCCAACTTAAACGGATCCTTAGGACGATCCGTAACCGTCCGCGCCGCTGACGAAGGCACGGAGTTCTGGTGGCATGAATGACAGCTTAGGAAATTAGATCTTCCAACCGTTGTCTAGGAATTAGGAAGTGTCGCCGGAGACGAGACACGCCTTTCCATCGTCCGATGGAAATGAATAATTGGTGAGTTTGCGCTGTGCCGCGGAATGTCGGACACTTAAAGTACAAATTTCAACGTTAAACTCTCGGACAGCTTCCATCAAAAAATACAGAAAATTTTTTCTCAACTAACGGAAATAAATTTTAATATAAAAAGAGTTTTTTTATAACGTTAAATGTAACATTCTATATATGACTGGAAAATTATTTATTTTTTTAATTTTCAACTTTAGTTTTCCAAATATTGGCATAAATCATTAATATTAATTTTATCAATTAATATTATCATTAGATAAATAATCCAATTTAACAAATTTACCACGTAGAAATTTTTAAATTAAATTATTATTTTATCGGATATGTGCACATTTCTTGCAGTTTCCGTTTAATTTCCGCAGATGTATGCAAACCCATCATAGGTAGTTTCACGATGATAATTCACAATGTAGAGAAGTATGTTTGCACTCTTCCGATTGCGGAAAAAAACTTTACTGTAAAAAAGCATAAAATGGACGGACACATTTTATTTAATTATCAGATATGAATTAAATGCATCTTGCAAGAAGTGTACATAAGATTCCAATAAAAGCAGATATTTCATGATATGTTCTATTTGAGTAAGCATTTGTAGTTGTTGGCTTCGTTCGTTCGAATCTAAGACTGACATTGATATTAGATTATAAATGTTATTCACGTTTGAGTTGTTAGACGTGGCGAAAGTCAGACACGTCTAAGCAATTATAGTTTACACGCGTTGCATTTATTTATTTCCCACAATTCATTATTTGTCTTATGTATATCAAACGTTTTGTTAAACATATTTTTGTTTTGTATTTTACGAATTTCGTTAAATAATATTAAAATATAACAATTTAATTATCTATGTAAACAAGAAGCTGCTCTACTTGGCTAATGATTTTGATCAAGATAACATTAATCCAGAACGTGAGTTTCCAAGATTAAATAATATTCAAAATATATTTGACTAGAACGACGTTTGCACAGATAAGATTCTAATAATTATTAGCTTAAGGAAAAAGATAGATTAAACTGCAAAGTGAATAAAGAAATCTTATCATGTTAAATAAAAGAATATCAAATCACAGGAAAGCATTACAGTGTACGCGAATTGCCGCTGTTTGAACTATCAGACTCTCATGCTCGACCAATTTCTCACCCTTTAAACTAGACCAAACCAATTTGTTACTGTCACGGGTACCATGTCGACGACTCGAAAGACCATCAGACGCTCTCATTTTGGACGGGGAGATTCGAAAAACACTCGAAACACTCGGACAGACTACGACAAGTAGCCAAGGCGAAGGGTCGTCGCGCAGACGGGCGTCTTGTTTCCGGCTCGGGCGAAGGACCGTCCGCGGTACAAAAACTTAGAGCCAGACACAAATTAAACGGCTGTTAGAGCCCTGGAGTTATCCATCGTCCTGGCAGCGAATCCGACGTGGAGGAAGATCGCGGCCCGGAGGGTAAAGGGAAAAAGAAATGGTCGAAGAAAAAGGCTGACGCGCGTAGTCTATTAGCGGAGGCATGCGGCAAGATTGTCTTGCGGTGGCAACAACACGAATCTAGAAAACACTCTCCTACGATTTTCTCCATTTCTCCCACCTGCTAAACATCTCTTCTTTTTTAAATGTTCCTCTTGCAGTAAATCGTCGTCATTTTCTTTGGTTATTGCCAACATTGAAACAAGTACAATTTTTTTATCATATCTAAATCTACCATCTTCGCAATATAAATTTTATGTCGATTTAATTACTTTCTAAAAGCAAATTGTGTTATTGCTTTCTGATAATGTTAGTAGTACTAAATCAATTGCTTATCCTTATATTATTCAAGTAGATTTTTTTTAACATAATTACTTGCGTGAGATGTTTCTGACATCTCAACATTATATTATATTAATTTTCATTATTTTCTTTGATGGTTTACAAATAAATAAAGACTGATAAAGAAATTCATCAAAATAATCACATTAATACATTTAAAAATTATTCAAAAAGCTTATTATGCTTTACCAAGCTCGCAAATCATGTACAATGTCTTATTATAGAATTGTACGTCATCCTAGTCACTCATTCCGCCAGAAACTCGGTATACAAATTTTGAGAACTAAATAAATAAGTTTGCGTTTTGTTGGACCAACACGCGGACGATAGCTCGCGGCTTTTCCTTCAAGCGACGGTGGTTTTCTTTTCCCGTCGCGAAAAAAACTTTCATTTTTAATGCGGTTGCACTTCCTTCGCCGTCGTGCTCGTTTATATATTACCGGCGTAATATACCGGTAATGCGGAGACGCATGCCGCGCCATAGCCGGAGAGAATACATCGGGACGCGAACGCGCGGTGTAATCTATTTTTGATGCGACGAGGGTGCAGCGCGTCAGACAAGGGTGGCTACCAGTGCTAATATAGTTAAAAAGTGATTAGGCGAACCCTTTCTCGCGCGCCTTGTGACACGCGCTTCTACCGGTTTGAATGTCGTAAGAGGAGTTGTAAATGATTGCCGCTAATCTAATGTCCCTGGACGAACATACGCGCGACGTTGTAATAATCTCCTTAGTTAGCAGATACATGCGATAACCAGCCGGCGCCGTAAAAAGACTTATGTTTTTTTTAAATTACAAGATAATTTCGCATAAAAATCGTTGTAACATCGTTTACTGTAACTTGCTAATTTACAACGTTAAAAGAATAAATTACACATATTTTCTAACAAAATGAAAAAATTACAAAAAAAATGTAGATTTTTTTAATATTATATTTGAAAATAATAGAAAAAGTTTAACGGAGATTTAAAACTTGAATCATTTCAATAAGAAATAGACAAGTTCTTAAAAAAATAAAGATAAAATCAGAAAATTTTTATTTAAAATTTTTTTAAACTGTATTAAATATAAATAATGGTTGGAAAATGTAAGTTTCCAATTCCAGTCACTTTTTGCAGAAATTATATTATCTGATACATCATTAATGTTTTATAGCATAGGAAGATAATTTTTTAAATATATTTAAAGCTTCCCCTTTTAGATAAATATTATTGCATTTCGTAATAAATATATTTGCATTCTTTACGTTTAATTCGTCAATATTTTATTACAATATCTAATTTCATAATTTAAAGAATTTATATTCTAAAAACTAAAAAAAGTGTTTGGAAATTTAAAATATACTTTTTTTCTGAAAATTTTCTGGGACGTTGGTTACTGAAAAAAAATCAATCTTTGTTTCTTTCGCGTTCATCTAGAAACTAATCGTCAATTGATAAAATAATTTATTGATGTGAATTAAAATTAATTTGATTATATCGGACTACATAAAGACCAAGTATATTGATGCCAAAGAATTTCATTGAATTTTTCTCCCTATTTGAACTCTGCGAGAACAAGTTTCATCCTTTTGTTTGCTCATTATCTAGTATTCTCACGGTGGCATAAGCCCTTGCTCGAATTACGGTTGTCGCATCGAGACTCCATTTGCGCGGCATGGGACTTGTACAAAATTATGTAATTCTCGCAGTATGAGCCGTAAGAGTACGGTCCGCTAATGATAAAAAGATCACAGTGATGAATTGTACAAAATTGGATTGCCATGTCTCCAAGTTAGATAAATGAAGAAGAGAAGAAGACCTTGTTTACTAATATTATTCTTATAAAGAATGACAAATTATGATTATGTCACTTTTCGCAGTCCTGAGAGAGTTCTATTCATGTTACAAATCGATATAATTGTATCAATTCTCAAAGAGACAAAAATAAAACTACATACATACACAATATATAATTACATGTATATAACTATACATGTATATAAATATATATATGTATCATTATAGTTAACTTAAAGTTTTCGTAATATAAACATAAATATTGTACAGTTGAATTAAAAAAATTTATATAAAAATATAAGAGAGAAAAAGAAAGATTACTTACAATTTTTTATTTTTAATATTTCCAGTATAATATGTTTACATCAACAGTTTCGAATATGCTTTTCCATAAACTAGCGCGCAGCAAAAAGATGTAAAACACAATTTTAATTAATCTCTCGACGCTTTAATCAACTTTAATAATTTCAACTATTTCAAATTTATAAAAGGTCTTTCGTATCAGGCTATGCAAGTGCGATGAAACTGATAAGAGAAACAGCAGTAACTCGAGATACGTGTCGCACCGTATTGCATCGTGTGATCTTTTATACGTTCGTCTCTTCACAGTATTGTACACATTCCGCAAACGACCCGGTCTTCATTATGAGGCAGCCGAATATTAGAAAATCATGGTTGCAACCGTGAAAGCGCGGCGAAAATTATACGAGTACCTTCGTCGACGTTTTCGCGCAAAACAGTGCCAGACTTCAGACGGCCTTTTTCACTTTTGCTATACAGGTCTCAACAAAGAGACGAATCGTTTATGAAAAGAGCACACGAAAACAGTAAAAGGTGTGATGATTCACAGATATACAACTAAAGTCATTCGAGATTTTCAATTTTACACAAGAAATACAAAGTGTATATAGTTTATAAAATTATAAAAAGGATGCTGTAATCTCTTTAAGGAATGATCGTCGAAAAGTTATGATCTTATAGCTACTTTTTCTAAAATATAATCCAACAAGCGAAGTAATTACTGGAAGTGCACAGCGATGATTACAATAGCGACATCAATGATTCACGGCGTTGAAATATTTCATTTAATGGCGCGTTTAAAACTCCGCAAGAAGCGCCAAGAGGGCAAGTTAGCATTATTTAACCGTGATAATGGGGAATGTACCCTATTTCTTTCGACCACGTCGTAAAATTCATCCCTTGGGAAAGAAGAATACATAGCACATCATACGAAACAAGAAACAACATTCTAACTTTTTGTCTAATTCAGTCTTATAAAACTCGAGACTAAAGCTCGTCAAGTCTCGTTTCTCTTCCTTTCTTTTGATCAAAATATATTTGACGAAAAAAGTTATTTTAAAGAATCTTTTAATTTTAACTATGGCCGTAAATTTTATTTAACCTTGAATATAAATGTAAATCGTAAAAAACTTGAATCAGCTTATCTAAAGAATTCTACATGTATGCGTAGATATGTAATAGTACATCCAAAAGTATGTACAATAAATATTAAAAAAAAAAACTTACATTTATTTAAAAGTTAAGTGTTCAAAAATGAGTATGGAATCAATAAAAATAACCAAGTATATCATTAAAATTAAAAAAAAAAAAAAAGACTTCGAAAACTCTAGGAAAACTTATTAAAAAATTATTTGTCATTAGTGTAATTACCCAAAAATAAATATGTCATTAATGTAATTATCCATCAATAATAACCCAATAATATGCAATAGACATTTAATACATATGTAGTAACCATTTAATGTATTGCAGCTAAAGTTTAATGCATTTATTGTCTTTTCATGCAAATTTTAAGTCGCATGAAATGAGCTTAAAGTGATTAAAATAACCAACGGAATCAAAGTGAAACAGAAACTTGGCATATCTAGATTATAACTATGCTCTAATGGCACTTTTTAACATTAATTAATTGTAAAGAAACATCTTTTCTTTGAAGTATATATACATAATTTGCGACAAACTATACTTGCAAAAACAAACATTTCATGTGAGAAACGAGCTGATAATTCGACGCCACTGCAAGTCAGTTTTCGACCTCTCATTTTGCTGAGGCATCTTGGGTGCGTGTTTGCGTATACATACGTATATACATCTACATGCACGCAAGCACATTTCGTCGACACAACGCACTTGGAAACCTGTGCTTCCAAGGGAAACCGAAGCACTACCCTTAATGACTCCGACGACAACCTGCCGGCTCCGCACTTACCTCGCCTCCCTTTATTTATAGACGCAGTCGGAAGGAGTAGAAGGGAGAAAAAGATCAAGCGAACTTGTGTCTAGAAGAAGATAGTCTTCGTAAACGTGGTCATTCGTTTCAGAAAATATATGGTTCTCTGGATGTACGTCCATCCATGACATCCAATATAAGATACTAGAGTGATAGACTATATTGATTCATAAAAATTTTCAATATCTCAATACACTCTATAATAAGGGATACGACGCTAGAGAAACATAACGTATTTCTTGCAAAAAAAAAGAAATCGAGACAATTCTGGTAACTTTAAAAAAAATATTTTAAAATTACAGAATTTATGAATAAAAATATTCCAACTTGTTTATTATTAATAAACAATTCGCGTATAATATTAGTTAAAGTAATGTTTTTATATGCATATAATAATATTAATCTTCCTGGCATTAACTACTTATGTTACTGGACCCACTTAATTATATCCTTCTGGTGTTGACGAAGGATTGATTGAGGACACATTAAATTAAATTTCTTTGTTAAAAAGTTAAACAATTTTTTATGTTAAATCTACAATTGAATCATTCTTATTAAAATATACTCAACATTCTTTTTTTACACAAGTTATTATTTGGTTCCTTGAAATTAATTAGTTAGTCTTTTAATTAACATAGATTAAATGGATCTTATAATTACACTGAAAAAAATATAGTCAATTTTAATAAATATTTAGTTGAATACTGCCAACTAAATATTTATTAAATATAAAGATATATTTATTTTATACAAGAAAGTTAATTTGATTTAACAATCATTTTCTTTTACTAAACAAATATTTATTTACTGTAAGTAAAAATGTTTAGTTGGCAGTATTAAACTAAATATTTATAAAAATTGACTATTTATTTTTCAGTGTAGTAGTAATTGTGATATAGATTTTTGTGTTAGCTCCGGAGGATTAACATAAATTTTAACATAAGTTTGTAAGTACATAGAAACGTTTATCATTATTAATTTTTCCTAATTTTTGTGTTTTTTTACAAGGAATATATCAATACACGCAGCACAATGTACTCGTAATAATATATTTAATTTATATACTAAAAAATCATTTTCAATCTTAAATTAATCAGCCCTTGGGCGGCACTTTAGTCTTAATTAATCAATTATCCAAAGCGCCGGGCATTAATCTTCTCCAATAACATCGCGTCGGTGCGGAAGCGACAGGGTCGAAACTCTGGCAATTGAAAGATTAGTCATGTTGTTTCTATCGGTTCTATGCAAAGGAAACGAGATAGGATATACCTAAAGAAAAAGAGAAAGCATTGCGGAGAAAACAGAGTCGACTAGCGCTTTCGTGCGATCGGTTATCTTTTCATCATACCTTGTTAAATGTCAAGTCATTTTGCTTTTACGAGCCGATTCCACTAATGAACATTGCACAACCATCCGAGTCAACATATGAATGCATTTTCGCAAAACGTGTGATGAGTCAGGCGAGCCATTTTATCGCGTGTCACGAGAATACAAGGATTACGTAATGTAAGTAGGAGAAAATACAAAAATAGGAAATACATACACACGTACCTATAAGTCGGTTATATAATCTCACAAATATAATATAAGTATAATATATATTACAAATATAAATACATTAGATTCTTATTATGTGCATCTCATTAACTTAAGAACAAATTATGTAGATCAGTGATGTTTAAGCTGCAATGCGTGGACATGCTGTTCTCTATAAATTTTTTGCAGTCCGTTTTTTCAGCCAAAAACATAAAATCATGTTTTGTTTTATTTTACACAAACAAAATAAATATTACACGACCTAAAAGATTTTATCTATTTCTAAAAATGATTTTTTAAACATGACTCTTGAAAAAGATCTCGTATTATAGTGTAAATTATTACAAATTCGAAAAATTTCTATTTGTCTAAATAAGATCATACGAAATCATGTCGGCATTCCAAATATTAAATCCAACTTCTTAATTTTATTTTAATTACTACTGAAGACAAAGTAAATGTTTCAGTATGCCAATATGACTATAAAATGATATATAGTATGAATTGAGAAAGTTACATATAGTACCAGAATATCATTTCGATTACCAAAGAGCATCAAAATATTAATTCTTCGTTATCATTGATAAAAAATGCGGAATACGACTCCGCGAATCTCAAGATGCCATACCGTTATCGCCAGCATTGTTATCACTCATTGTTATCACCATCGCGTTTCCATCGACATGGAAAACATGCACTCTCAAGTCTTCTCATTAAAAACACGCGCTAGATCCGGGGGTATTACGACGAGCGATTCATGGTAACGAGTGATTTACGATCGTACTTCCCGCGGGCAGGAAATTCGTTAGGGCAATCTCTGGGATTCGAGAGATGGGCTACCGCACGCACCGCATTACAACCCCGAAGATAATGTTAACGAGTCCGTCGGAGACGAACGAGCGCTCTAGCCTGCGTCCGGCTCCTCCTTAATAACCGCATGCCGTGACTTCCCTTCAAGCTTTTCGATAAAATACAATACTATAGATACGTCTTGTATTCCACATATAAAGAAAATGTTTTGCAATTTTGCTTATCAATTTTTTAACAAATTTTAAAACTGACCTTTTTATTATAAAATTATCGATATTAAAAATTCATTTTTAAGTGATAAATTTCCCTTTTGACTGCAGTAATTAATCATGTAGGAGTGAGTGTTGCATATTTGCAACGTTCATTTAAAAATTAAAAAAATATAAAAATTATAAAATAATTTTTTTTTGTCAAGACGATGCCATCTCTAGAAGGTTAATTAGAAATGTAAGGACTTTGCACAGAAAAAAAATTTGCTATAAACACAAAAAGGATTACAAAATTTAATTGTCAAATTTGCTGTTTATAGCAAACAAATTTGCATATTTGACAAATATTTTTGTAGGGAGTACAACAAAAATAAGTATTTGTTAGAATTTTTCCGTCATGGCAAAAGATTGATATTCATAGCAAATTTTTTTTCTATATTTTTATGAATAGTGAAAAACTACATAGTTTAAATAATCGTTGGAACTGCATATCACGTATATCTAGAGACATGAGTTATTTCTAACTGTAGGTACAATTTCACAGCAAATAATTGAACCTTCGGCTATTATATACATTATTCTTGTCATTACAATAAAGAAAATGATAGATATAATATAAGCATCAAGCTGCGATATATTAAGTTCTATTCTTACATAATACTTTAAATGCAAAAAATATTCTTTAGCTAAGAGATCGCGAGACAAGTATCACTGAAAGCACTTGATTATGAAAGCAAAAGAGAAAAAATGAATTCGCTGAGAAATTTATCCCCGCTAAATTCAGTCGTAGTATTATATTTAAAAAATCACTTTTTCTTAATTTAATTTGTTGCTTATTCTTTTTTAATTTCTTATATTTTGTCGCAGATATCCATAAATCATAAGCATTATTTATAAATTATACATCTTACGAGAATTATCTTACTGATATGGAATTTCATAGCCTTCTGTTAGATGTAGGTTTCGTTTATATTAGTAGTTATCAAGTTAAGCTAGAGTTGAAGCTAACCGATTTCTGCAAATTGCGAGGTAAGATAGCAAATAGCTGATAAAGCCTTCCTAACTAATATATACTAATTTTAAGCAAATTTGACTTTATAGAAAGAGAGATACATTGGAAAGTGATACATTTCCCTTTACAGGAAGAAACTGATACATTTGAAAGCAATTATAAATAAATTTTAGAAATATATTTAAAGATATAAACCTATTCGGAATCAAAATATTTCGTTTTATAAAAAAAAGTATATCGTTTTATTTAACGTTCATCGTACATCGTAATTTACAATCACTCTTTTATTTTCAATTATTTATAACAACTATAACAACTGCCAGAGAAACAGGCACATAGATATATACTTTTCGAGATCTATTCTGTAGTATCTGTAATTCAAAGAAATGGCGACAGTTCTGGAACACATTCAATGCGCATTCAATGTATCTGGAAAGTATACTAAATTCAATTCCGGAATAGCACCACAATACGGGTCTAAAAAGTACATCGGTGGTAAGATGCTTCACCGATAACATGCAGTTTACCAGTATTTGTCGGATCAGTTTTCAGGAAGCCGCGCGTAGCTCCAATGTGAGCTGTTTTGTTGCTAACTAACCTAGTTTAACCAGCACGTAAATTGTTGAGTAAGTAGCACAAATCGTTATCCGACGCGCGTCCCTGTATCGCCTGGATGGACGCCGTGATGTTACGAGGCCTGACAGAGATTTATTGCATCTGCTGGTATGAAGTCGCCGATCCACGCGGCACTAGGACGGAAATGCAAGTGTAAACGTCATCAGCGGACGCGGAAATGGCAGCGGTGAGCGCCGATGCGTGGAAACTCAGAATTCCGATGAAAAATAGAATGAAAATAGACCCATGCTATCATATACCCTCCCAAAAATGTAACTCGGTTTTTTCTCGGGAAAAAGAGTACAAATTTACAAACCTTTTATTTTTGTATTTCAGATTGAAACTTTTGCAATTTTTGGCAAATTGTCTATTTTT
>NW_017305735.1:138546-148825 GCF_001594115.1 Trachymyrmex septentrionalis | reverse complement strand
CCCAAAAATGTAACTCGGTTTTTTCTCGGGAAAAAGAGTACAAATTTAACCTTTTATTTTTGTATTTCAGATTGAAACTTTTGCAATTTTTGACAAATTGTCTATTTCAAAATAGATTTCTAAAGATTTCTATGAAAAAGAAAAAGAAAAAGAATTGTTTAAATTTATCGAGGTCATTTTTTCAATATTCTCTTATTACATTCCATATATTCGTTACACCTTTTTTTTTTTGTTCGGAAAACAGCGGACGGACAGAAATCCATTATTCATAGGTATTTCACGCAAACCCGTTTTCTTTTGTTGTTTAAAGAACCGACAACATAATGGACAAACAGCTCGCACAGCGTGGCGCCCGATGGAGCGCACGATATTTATTAATGCAACAGAGAATTATGTGCGACGAACAATTGTAATTTATTGACCAGCAGCACGGCCAGGCGCGAAAACTGCAATTGCAATTTTGCACAGCACGATGCATCGCACGTCGCACGCATTATTTAAAATATACGGCGCGCAGACAACTGGTCCGGAATAATGACAAATATATTATTAGGCCATGCGCGAAATGATGCGGGACGCGAATAGAACAGCCATTACGACAGCCGATGTAATTAATATGTAATCTCACGCATGCGAGTGTTCCTTCGTACACGACCGATTTAAAAAGTGATTTCCCTGTTACGAATATTCTACCTATTTATTTATTCCATCCATTCGATAGAATTCATACAAATTGCGAGATTTAAACAGAAAATATTTTTATATGATATAAGAAGAGCGTAATAGAAAATTAAAAAATAACGCAATAAAATCATTACTGTGGTTAAAAATAAAATAATTAAGATAAATAATCCTGTTAACGGTCAAAGCAGATCTTACAATTAGTGCTTAAGTATTTCGGTATGAACTTATGTTATCGGTATGAACTATTGTATATGTATATCTATTCAATTCTACAAATCTCGTGCCAATCTTTTTCAGTTTTGAAACGCAATCATAAATTCAAAACTAGAATAGTAATGCCACATATTAAAATATACATAATAATATAGATGCTAATAAGCATTTTAGAAGAATATTTTAATAATTTGATATAAATTATTTATAGTTCTTAAGACGTTTATTAGCATCAATATTATTAAATTAAAAACTAAAGTATTTAAGCAACATATAAGATCCGCTTTGATTGAAACAATAGGATTATTTCTCTTAATTGATTTATTTTCGACTTAATTTCAAATTACAGTTTTTAATTAAAATAAAAGTTATTAAATATATATACGTGAAAAAATTAGATTAGATGATATACTACATGAAAAATAATAATTATACGAATAAATAAATAGATAAAATTTTCTCTTCTTATATTCAATTATAATATATATGATATTTATACAGAACTATTTATACACTCCGTTAGAATATACCCGTAGATAATGAAATGTAATAAAATTTATGTTTAAAAATATATATTGCAAAAGAATTTATTAGAATTTATACTAGAGCGATGTAATTATAGGAAGATCATAAACAATATTTAACAAAATAATTCTATATTAGATTTATTTTGTACGTTTCTGTAAAAAAATCTCGAACATTTTCTCTTCTTATATTCAATATAATTTAGAATCATCGTGCGGAAAATCGTAACTTTTGTCTGTCGAGAAGAATATACAAAAATTACTTAATAAATTCGATATCCAAAAACAGAAATTCGAATCACAATTTCTGATGTGTCGGTATTATACACCGACGTGGCGCGCTTTTCCTTCAGAACATGATGAGAACGTTACTAATTTGATTAAGCTCATCGCCTCTCGTACCCCTTTCGCTTTTCCTTGCCAACACAATACGACCGCATGAATACTCCAGCAAGTATGTATGCGTATTCGCGTACGTGTACGCGTTAATGTACCATCGTATGTGATTTTCTGGCGAATCACGCCACCCCGAAGTATCGAAGCGTGGAGGCCGCTTTTCGACTAAAGGGAATGCCACCGTTGTTGCAGGTGCGCGACAGCACCCGGCGAAGTTTCGACGCATGTTGACCCGACGGGGGTGCACACGAAGGGCGCAATAATTCCCCGGCGACGGCTCCGCCGTCCCATTCCCGTCGGAAGTGGAACGCGCATCCGTTCTCTTGCCGATAGCCCGACCCCTCGTTAAGATGTTTCTCTCGCCTCTTCTCGAAATTCGCGGAGGTCACAACCATAAATTTTCCGAAATTTCGCCGGCACCGAGTATCCCCTCACCCCCTCGTACCCCATCCTCCTTACTATATCGCCCCTTGCACGTAGTTAACATCCGATTATCGCTAGTGGAAAACACAGCAATTGATACAGACTTCCGAAGAAACTTGCAACTGCATCACCTAAATTGTTCTCTACGATAGAACGATAAAGAGACGAATTCTTGTACATTTTAAGTCGTGCATAAAGTTAAATACGGTTCTTCGAAAAGTTCCTCCTAACATATCTCTGCCAGTAATTAATTAAATTAAATGGATAATAAATTTAAAGTTAAACACAATGAAACGATTTATTTCATAAATGCTAAATTAATACAACTCATAAAAACTAAATTATATTCAATTTATAAGATAAGAATATAATAAAACGAACTAACTGTAAGATACATTTGTCGAATTGTAATTAAATTAAATATAAAATATCTAATTATAAAGCAAAGCATATTGAGAATAATTTAATTCATAAATGTTAAATTATATTCAATTTATAAGAATATAAATATATGAAGAAACTAAGTAATTTTAGATACATTAGATCATAATCAAATTAAATAGATGACACAAATAAAACTAAACGTGTCTTACAATTAGTTTCATTTGAAAATCATTTAAAAATAATTTATTAATTGGATTATTTCAAATGCCTTATCACGAAAATGACTTTAAAAATTATTTAATTCATAAATTATATTGAATTCATAAGATAAGAATATAGGTAATGAATAATTTTGAGACACTGCACGTTCCCGTATTTTAACCGAAGACAAAAGCCATCTACAATACTAAAAATGAAATGATAGTTAAGTTTAAAGGTTATGCTTGGCGCACTTCTGTACAGTCGACTAATAGAACTTGCGAAAATGCGTATTGTAGATTCCGCATGCGATTATAATCTTCACGAATTACGAAGCAGTTTCTCTTCGTATTATCTTCTATCGGACTGACCGTCTCGACGGAACAAGGCGGCGACAGAGGCGGGTAAACTTAATTAATAGAATAAATTTAGCGAGGACCGTAATCTCGCCAACATTTACCTTCTTGCAGCGTGAATGCAAGGAGGTTCAGAAAGCGGTAACACAGGACGAGAGCTACGACGAGCAAATGTGGAATTCCGAGAGTGATTTACGTGAGTGGCCACGATCACGACTAACGAGAGCCAATGTCAGCTATACTTTCACTCGAAAATTCCGACGAATGGTGTGAGAAAAAAACGATAAAGCCGCAAGGTCGACGTTGAGATAGGAACTACTTCCGGTGCTCTCTTTAATTGCGCGAGCCTGTGGCGAAAATGAGTGACACTAGCGAGGCTAATGCATTCTGCAAAGTAGACCATCGTGGCTAGTGCTCAGCGAGATACCCGTTTTTTATAATTGAAAAATTCTTAAATGTCTTGCAGAAAATTCATGCTATAAAAATATTTTTCCGATTTATCACACAGAGACAAATATTAAGTAGATTTAATTTTATTCCATTCAGAATATTTTTGTATCGTTAATTAATAATTCAATAGTCGCAAATAAACAATTTCATTATTACTAAGTGTTTTCAGGTTTTAAACAATAAAAGTAAATCAATCAAGTTAAGTCGTAGAGCACATTCAGATCAGTAGTTATACATAATAATCTATTTATTTTTAATTTTTATATTTAAATTTAATAATATTGATTTTTCCTGTTCAACTAATTTTATTTTTTATTATATATTTCATTAAATTGACACAAAAATATTTTTACTTAATATTATTCGATTTTCACTTAATATTATGAGATATAATGGGATAAGTTATAAAACATTCACTCTTAAAAAAACCTGTAAGAAGTTTAAATGTTGCCGCTTTTTCACACATAATGCTAATTAATTCTTTCGCTTGATTATCTTTATACTGTGAGAGTAACTAATTATGTATTATATGTATTACATGGATTATTGATATTTTAATCGTTATTCCAGAAATTTCATATTCAATTGAAGGTCTGCTATCTTATAAAGACATTCCCCAAAGCGTATCATGAACAAAGTATAGAATTGGGAAGTAATTCGTTATTTATAACGAGATAAAGTTAATTTATATACTTTTTGCAATAATTGTAAACTTTATTCCTGTGTTAGTAATAATTGTTAAATCCATTCTTGTTTTTTCATTTGTAATTTAATTTAGTTATATCTCTTTTATAATCAATAATTAATTTAATAGTTATTTTTATAGTTACTTTATCAAACATTTTCTTCAACATATAAGCCGATCAAAATAAAGTGTTCAATGAACAATCAGTCAGTATTTCTTATAACTGGAAAAAATATATCTTTATCTTTAATAAATATCATATTCTGTAAAAGTTATTAAAAATTAAGCTAAAATATATTAAAAATTAAGCTAAAATCTTTTCAGTATATGAACGCATGTTGATCTCACA
Organism: Trachymyrmex septentrionalis; assembly: GCF_001594115.1. Lineage (NCBI taxonomy): Eukaryota > Metazoa > Arthropoda > Insecta > Hymenoptera > Formicidae > Trachymyrmex > Trachymyrmex septentrionalis. The sequence goes on along the minus strand of NW_017305735.1, from coordinate 144,163 downwards.
ATTTTGATTCCAAGTGTATATATTAATTTATTATAAATAATGTAGTGTATAATTAAATGTTTAATATAATAAATAAAATAATTTAGTACCTAATGTTCGAAATGTATGGGGTTCTTGTATTTAAAATAGTAATGCAAAAAGTTACAAAAAACTAACAGAAAGGAAACTAAAAAGTAACGACGTGGCATAAAATCCGTTATGTAATTACATAAGAATACATGATTAGTTCAGAAATTAGCAAATGATAAATAATAAAGTACTTATACTTCATATAGTCGCTCCCTGGTCGCTCGATGCCATCCAAACCTCCTCTTCCTCTCTTGTTCCTTCGTCACTATATTTCTTCATGGCATTCACACAATATTCACTCGCGAAAATACTGTTAATTACATTCGCATGCGCACTAATTTTCAAAAGACGGCAATTTGTTTTTCATTCATAATTTTTTTATTATAATAAAAAAAAATAATAACTTTTTTATTTTATCCAAATCCGATCAGATTCAAATTTAAACAAATATAATTTAGAAAACACGTATTATTATTAATAAATGTAATAAAAAATTTATAATTTTCATCGAATATTGCTATAGTTTCAATTTTAAAATGAATAAATTACATGAAATATCTACTTTCAGAAATAACTTTAATAAATTCGCAAGTCTTTTTGTATTCTAATTGTAGAATTTAATGAGACATATATTGCTGATTATTCGTAGGGAACGATTTCGTTTTTTTTTTTCTGAATACTTGATCGCGTTTTGAAAAGTAATACATTATACGGAACTGCTGCTCGTCCGACTTCTGTCGTGCGAATGATAGCAAGAGGACTGCGCAAATATAACACAACACGTCACACATCAAAAAAAAAAAACAGGCGAGTCACCAAGGACGTTACACTGGCCAATTTATTGTTACTACGAAATATTTTTTGTAAAATTCTTTTCCTTGAATATCGAATTAATTATTTAAAAACGGTCAGTACATTGCTGCTTTCTGTTACTTGAATTATCCTTATTATCTAACTTATCTTAAATCTGGCATTATATTTTAAATTTTTCATCGATTTGTATGAGATCCATAATTTTCGGTTTGTTAAGACGAGAGAATTATATTAATATGATTTTAATTAATTAATTAAAAATTATTATATATATATATACTACGAGATTATTATTATTAGTTATCATCATTGTACATGCAATACTGATATCCAAATCCAAGAATTATTAACAAAATAATCGACAACCCTTAATATCGCGATGCAATTTAAAAGTCCCATTAACCGCTTTTATTTCTACTTCTATGAGAAAGTTGCGTGAAAAGAAATATTAATTTTGTAATATCACAATTCAATAATTTCACATTATTTCGTTATAATGATGTTATACCACCGTCGACTGTTACGAAATGTTAGTATTGGTTCGGGTCAATCAATCGCGCATGCTACCACAAATATTTGAGCGAATATTCACAAGGAACGATCGCATTCTGAGGAACGACAGTGGTAATGCATGGAACGGCACGCACCGCTTCTCACTCGTTCGAGGTATACCGTACCAATGGCAGGCACGACGACCTTGTTTACGCAGAGCACAACGTACGTTGTAAAAATAGAAACAAAGCATCACGCGCATGTCACAGCCAATCCTGGTTCATAAGTCGAAATTAAATTGATATCGGTTAATTTTTCAAACCGTTTGACTTGATATCAACTTATATTATACATTTTCTATTGATCTTCGAAAAAGATCGACGTTTTATCAACGCTGCATCGATAAAATATTGATCTTTTTTCAAAAATCAATAGAAAATCTGGTAGATATCAAATCAAACAGTCCTAAAAATCAATGTACTTCAAATTGACTTGTAAACCTGGAAAGAAATATTTAATATTACTTATATTTAAAATATATATACACCGAATATTACGTTTTTGTATCTGTATTTGTGAATTCGATGCTGATCATTATTATCACATTAAAACTTATGTTTCCTTAGAGAATGAAATGTATCTTTTCTTTTTTAAAAGGGAGATTATTCCTTTTTTAAAACCGAAAAAATATTTGTTTAAATTAATTAATTTGATTATGAATTAATTAATTTGATTTTATATCATTGCTTTCCAAATTTTTACCAAGAGATAAAATTGTGTTAAATCAGAAATTGTTTTTTTAAATAAATCATAAATAAATAAAATTAAATTGATGCAGAAAATGTAACGATTCATAGTCTTGATTTATTAAAATCACATAATTTTATTCCTCTCTTGAAATATGTAAAAACTTCCAGTGAAATATAATAATAAATTAATTTTCATTTCTCAAATAAACCAAAGAGAAATTATATTCTTTAAAATTAGATTTAAAGTGTTAGATGTTATAAATATTAATTTTTTTTAAAACGTAGTAACTAACTATTCTAGCTTTTATTTAAAAAAAATGAATTAAAATTTGTAGATATATAGCACACAATTAAAATTATACTAATAATCACATTGTCAATATTTAATTGCTAATGTACCTACATCATACACAAAACCAAAGCGATCGTAATTAATATAATTACTAAAATAACCAATAAATAAATGCAACAATGTATACATATTTAAATAAACACATACGATTAAATACTTTTCAAAGAGTTGCTAAAGTTCCTTTTATGCATTATTTGAACAATAGAAGCTAAAATAAGACAGTTACTGTTAATGCTAAGCCTGCGATGTAACTTAAAACGAAAGACCGATTGTTTTTCTTTGTCATTATATATATTCGAGTTGCAAATCAGTTTGCAAAAGGTGATAGAAAGCGGTATGGCGGGTCTCTCGATTACCGCGGAACGAGAAGAGTGAAAATTATTAGAACCATTAAAGATTACGCGATACCCTCTGAACTCGACGTGGTACTCGACATTACGACGACGACCAAATACGCCGGCGGGATCAATTCTTTGCGACGGTGAGAAAGTACGACTTTATTTATCACGCAGAGTAACAACTTCCGCAATTTTCCAGCAACCTTTTCCACGTATACTCGTCTTCTTTCGCTTTTCCTTTCAGCGTTTCAATCCACACTCGTAACGTAATGGTGTAAAAGTATTGAATCGACATTTATATATTTTCAAATTAATATAATAAGCGATAAGATAAAAATACGATAAAAAATACTTGTGTATATGAATGTTCAATTTAATATGAATATATACACTTTGTAGAATAAAATCTCTTTTATTTGCACGTGAAATGAGTTATAATTTTGAGTATATTCGGGACATAAACGGTTACAGATATAACGATCACAGACATAAAGAATAAAATTTTGTTTCGAAATTTACCATATAAATGAAAATGAAACATATGAGACGTTTGAAACATCGATCGACAAAATAATCGCGTAAAATTGATCGGAGTAAACCAGCACAGTACCAAGTTCGTAACAGCGGTATAAAAACACAGAGCATATTATATACTGAAGAAACGTCTTGTTTTCCTGAGCGATACCAAGCGATAGACAAGAAAGTGGATTTTATCTTTATGATACGCCAAGCACATAAAGCATCGCGGGAAGATGTCGTTACAGAGAAAGAATGTTCTTTTCCGTCAGATACTTTGCGCATCCAACGCGCACTCACTTCTTTATTCATTATTTCATTCGCGATAGCACCGTTTTCCTTCGCGTTGGTACCTTATCCCGATCCTTGCGCGCGAATTACACGCTCGGGCGGTATCTCTTTTATTATTCGCTTCACCGTGTTTATATGCCTTACAATACTGTCATCGCAAAGAAAAGAAAAACGGTTCGGCATTACATGCATCAATTACTTCGCCCTTCTATGTGGATCGTACTATTAAAACGGGTAAGGGCCGTGTAAAAGCTTTGCGAATCTTAAAACTTTACGTTTGTATTTACGTCATACATATACATATACATACACATATATACGCGACGAGAAAAATGCTTCGATTAACCGGAGCTGATGCCAAAATTTGTAAGACAATTACTGACGCTGCGTCCGCAAGACCATTTAATTTATATTAATTAAAAGGCACTAATTAATTTCAAATCAAAATGACATTAAAAAAAATAAATATTGATATTTATATATTTTAATAAAAGTAATCCAAATTTGCAGATGTAACGTAAAGAATTGACTTGTTTGACATTTTTTACAAAGAGATTTCTAATTACGTTGCACCAATAACCGTAATTTCCAGAGAATTATTCATATTCAAATTTTTTAACGTCAGTGAAGCGCGAGAAAGCCATACAATTTTTAATTAAATCTTATTAATTAAGATTTCAAGAAGTCTCAAGTAAACACTGTAAAAAATAAAATGTTAATTTTAACTTAAAGACGTTTAGTGGACTTTCTGAGACACACAAAAATTTTAATTTCAACATTTTTGCATGTCTCAGAAAATCCACTATACGTCTTCAAGTTATAACATTTTATTTTTTACAGTGAATGATTATCTGATATTATAAATACTTTTTAAAAAATTAACATATAAATTAAATTTTATCATATAAAATGTTTTTAATAAAAAATTATTATGTATATATTTATAAGTTTTAATAGTTATGACAATAGTCATAATTTGTCCATAAATGATGAATGATTGAACTGAACATTTTTATACCTTTTTATCTGTGTCATTTACCTACATATAAAAATTGCTATAATTTTTATAATCTACGAACTGTCACTCGCGTTAAGAAATATCAGTGATCATTGATTTCGTTCACAATGTAACATGGGAAAGTACTATTTTTATGGCGTCGCATGATATTCCCGCGTGACCCACCGTCTTTACTCCTTTATTTGCTATAACTCAAGTCACGAGAAGAAAAAAAATTGGCGACGAGGGAGGAAGAAGCGAAAGAGTGTTCGCGTAGGAAGGCCTTTCCCAAAGTGATTTATTTAGTTTGGAGGGCGCGAGCATACGCGTTCCCATTCAAACTTGGCGATTTTTGCCTCGGTTAATCTGAAGAAGCACAAGCGTTTAACGCTCGCCAAGATGTTATTAATCACTCAGGTGGAAGCAAGGGCTCTGTTTAACGTTGACTTTTACACGAACTTCCCCGTGGGCGATCCCAAGAAGAGATGCATCGCGTTGCAGTCGACGTTGCATTAGGCTCGCTGGACTCAATCCGAATAGCGAATAATACGTTATATAATAAATTTTATTTGAAGACTATTAAAGCGTTGCAAACATACAATTTAAAGCTTCCTTCCTTTCTGCACGCTTTAACTCGGTACCGTAATTTAATTAACTTCCAGAAAATAGAAGCTAAATGGCGTGTTGGTGTAAATTGATTATTTTTGTATGTGTGGCGGTATTATTCTGATAAATTACAAGCCCGTAATGTGCCGTTATTAATCATTCGCCATCGCAAAAGGAAAATACGGAGAGGGAGGAGAGGAAGTAACATAAAATGGAAGTAAAGTGGCTGTTTAACGTCGGCTTGTACACACTGACATCTGCAGCAACTGTGAGTTATCTGAGAAGTATTATATTAATATTCCTCTGTCTGTGTCTGTGTCTGTGTCTGTCTCTCTCTCTCTCTCTCTCTCTCTCTCTCTCTCTCTCTCTGTGTGTGTGTGTGTGTGTGTGTGTG
>NW_017305735.1:125872-138446 GCF_001594115.1 Trachymyrmex septentrionalis | reverse complement strand
TGTGTGTGTGTGTGTGTGTGTGTGTGTGTGTGTGTGTGTTGCTTTACAATAAATTCAACATAATATTAATTAACATTATATGCAAGAATAAGAGAAATAATTGAGGATCCAATTCTGATTAAATGACTTAACAATTTTTATATAATCTAAATAAAAATTGAAGTATCTCAAATAAGTTACAAAAATAAACAATAATAAGCTTACAGTTCAACTAAACTCATCATGTTTTATAACATTTGATTAATTAATTTATTAAACTTATACATTTCGGTCTCTTACTTCAAAAATAACCCAATTGTAAAAATTAAGTAATCCAAAAGAGGAAAAACATTATTTTTTAAAAACTCGACAGAAAATTATTGAATAATCAAACAACATTGGCAAACAAAATATTCTTAACATGTCATGATCAAATGTCATTTTTATCATTTTTGTTTCATAACTTTTTAAAATATTTCTTTTTGATACATTATTTAATACGGTCTGAATGTTAAGATGTTGAACTATTATATATATTCATTTAAATGAATTAATTTCAGAATATAAAATTGCATGCCAATATGGTTGTCGGACTTTCAATCAATCTGAGAGAAATATTAATAATCCTTCCAAATTTCCCAAATTTAATCTTAAAAAACTTAATAAACTTATCCCTTTTTGAATTGTAACGATTTTGACGTTTTTTTTTTTATGAAATAAATTCATACGAATTAAGTTAATTCACTTTTGATAATTAATAAAGTAAATTTTATCTTATTCATGATGATAATTCGAAAATCACATTTTTTAATTGTGTCATGTAAATAAGGAATCAATATGTACCATATACCTACATACATTAAGGAAAGAGACTACATTGTGCAGTAACGAAGTATTAAATTGACTGCTTCAAAAGTCTTCTCGAAAGTCAATTATAAACAGATGAAATCGCAAATAGAAACTTTACCGCAGGGATAAATTGCATTTGAAATCTCACTTGACCCAGATATCAAACCTCTAAATACGAAAGGCCAAACTAAAAAGGCGTAATTAGAATTCATGTAGGCGATCGTACGTACGAGAACGTAGCTCGAATGAGAATTCACTGGAGCGCGGGCAATAAATAACTGGCATGGCGGATGAAAGGATTGATTGAAGTTAATTTAAACGTCGTCCACCACCGGCGCGATTCGTTCCGATTGACGTGGACTCGAATGGGCAGCCTTAATTTATATGGAAAAGAACATATACAGAGGACGCGTGTGACGGTATCTTCCTCCATCCATACATTCTTTATAGTAGGGAGAGTCGATCTTCATTCACACAGAGTTTCCTAAAATACGATTTTTTCACGTTTACTGCTACCTTAGCTTGATAACTTTTTAATTTTAAACTAAATTATATGTACAAGTAATTTCAATTGAAAGTTGATAACATTTTCAATCATTTAAGGTCTACTCCGATATTTTTCTTAAGCGACTATATACTTCAAACTGATTGAAATTCATAGATGAAAAGAAGCGCGGCGATAACTTGTCGTATATACTCGTATTTTTGAATATAAATTCTCTCAGTAGAGTTTTTTTTTTTGCATTATGAGGTGTGGACATATCTCGATATTTCGCCAAATCGATTTGCATCTCATCACGCAAATATTTATTTCTGTGTTATATGCTATATTTCTTCCTTTCCTCCCCGTGTTTATGGGGTGCTTTCTCTTTACCGCTCCCTCCATTTCCGCTTCGTTTTGCGACGTAATATCATTTTGACGTATCGAACGCTAAACATCTCGTCGAATTAAATAACAAATACAATACATAAAGTTGAATATTTGATTTACAAATGATAAAAAATATGTCGCAATGCACGGATTTTATTTGTCTACATAATTAATTTGCTTATCTTGTTGTTTGTTATCGTCATTACATATTGAACAATACGTAGTTTCTTGTAGTTTGCAAACACACTTGTACCGTATTCATATTATAGTAGAACTTTATTTATACAAACTGCAACTGCATTTATACGAACAATTTATACGTTCAGTTCCAAATACGAATAAAGTATAAATGAACGTTTTTTCACTTGATGTAGGATAACTGTGTATCTTTCATGATTTGATTTATTAAGCTAATCACTATCATCAATCAACATCACTAAACGTATACAAAAGAACCTGTCTATTCACACAAAGCAATAAGTATTATTTTATTTATTATTCATTGATTGTCCAACAGAAACGAGACGAACAGCCACGATAATCTATGCATAATCCGATTATTTCCCTAGAGATGGACAAATTCTCCTATTTATCATTTATCAGCCACACTGTTGACGTTATCGTCTGGGAGCATAGTGATGAACTGTGCGATATAATCGGTAAAAGGTTTGAAGGAAATAAGCTGCGAATTATCAAAAACAATCGCTTGATTTTCATGCTTGCAAACAAAACTCTATACGTTAACGCTCCACGTTAACAGATTTCTCACCGAGACATAAAGCATATAATTTGCGCAAATCCAAGTGCTATCGCAGACAATTACCGTACTGAGGGCGTTATATTAGTGCATAATAAGCGGTGAGAACATTCCTACCTTATTGCGCAGGATGTAGCCCAGTTGCTCGCTTTGTCGACGATCTCAAGGTACAGAATCTCCGAACGCCGCCTGGAAACCATCCAAAAGTGGACATTAGGTTCACGAACCTCATGTTAAATCGTTATACATGGGTAATTGACCCACCAACCCTATCTAAACAGTAAGCATTATCGTAATATTATACTAAACTACCAAAGCAGTTGAAATGAATGATTTCCAGTTTTTTTTTTTAGCAAATTTACTAAATGATGTATTTTCTAAGATTTTCCGTGACTTTTGTTGTAATATGTAAATATTTATTTACTTTCCTCCTTTTTTTCAAAGATATTCATAGTATATTTAACGCTTAATTGATGTCGTGGACTCATTGGGCCCATCAAATTTTACTTAGAGGAAAATTAATTAACTGTACTTTAAGTAAGAATCAATATAATTACTAATTATTAGATTCAATTATTAATTTTGATTAAAAACAGATGGAGGTCCAAATATTAAAAAGATATAATAACAATAAAAGTGTTTTCAAGATTAATAAGATTTGTTTTTATTAGCTTTTGAAAAAAGGTTCCATGGACGTTAGAAGTGTAACATTTTTTTTACAACTTTAGTTAAGAGTTAGAGCATATATGAGTGTTGGTAACCTAATTTATAAAATAATTTTAAAGCGATTTTTGCGAAAAAAATGCTCAACGCGTGTTTATATCTAACAAGATTTAGAAGCAATATCAATCCTATTAATAATATTCTATTTGTGTTTTTCACATAGACTTATATCATACATTAAGAAAATATAATAGAACTTAGAAAATTCTTGAAAAAAATAACAAAAAATTTTGGTGAGTTCTAAATAACAAAAAAATATATACTTCTATACAAAAATAATAAGTTAAATGATATATTGGGTCGTCCGGAAAATACGCACGAACTTTCCGGACGACCCAATACATAATAACCGGTTCTAGTATTATTCTTATAAAATCAAGCGCTTTAATAACTTCTCATCTTCGGGCTATAACTTCTCAACTATAGAGCTATCAAAATTTTGCGAAAAAATGCAAAAGCATTATCAAGATTATTACTTTTCTCGTATTCATTTATTTAATTTAAAAATACTACTTTTTCGACCAAATAGAGATTAAATTTGTACGTGACTATAATATTAACAAAGATATAATTTCTAAATTTTTATATAATTGATACAGAGAATAAATTTTGCTCCTTTCAAACGCTTCTTTATTAATAAAATGTTACTGCAGAAATTCGGTAAAGTTTCGCAGATTTCGACCAACTTGGTACTTACTGAGATCATGCAAGTGATCCGTAATAATATGTATACGGATAACAGAAACGACGTTAGAAAAACGTGAATCCCGAAGCCAAATAATTCACTTCGCGTGAACTTTCATAACGCGATCATAATGCTAATGCGTGGACAAGAATTATTGAGGGAATTTCGTGGGAAGTTTCGCGACTCGCATCGACATCGGAGAATAAGAAGCGGCCGTGCAAATACGTAGCGAGGTGAAGGGGGGGTTTGAGAGCGAAGAAAGGGATAAAAGTGGGTAGGGTACGAAGGGATCCTTGAGATTCTCCAGAAATCCGCATAGCGAGGTTTTAGTGGTTGAATAATGTAACGGGCATCGGCTGAATGATTTAAAAGTAAAAGTCCTGAGCGACGTCACGGAGAAAGGAAGAGTGCGAGCAGAAGGGTGGTTCCGGAGAAACAAAAAGTTTTATGTTATTTCATGGCGTGGAACGAGTCCATTGGGATACCTTGAGAGAGATTAACACGAAAAGTTCCAACGTTGCCGAAACTTGCCGTTAAGTACCCAGCGCGACAAATGAGTCAGTATCGTTTTTCTCCAGCCAAACGATGAAGAGACATCTTTCTTCATCTAAAACATATCTCTTATATTAGCTCTTATATTTATTAACTATCTTTCAAAAGCCTTTTTTCTTATTGCTTCATAATATAGGCATGTCTATATTTTGAGCATTATAATTTTAGTTTTGCAATAACATTGCTTTATATAAATTAAAAATTGAAGGAATGTGTAAAAATATTTAAAATTTAATTGTCGCTTAAAAAATATACATTAATTGTATTAGAAAATTTAAACTCATGAGAATTGGTGCTATGAAATTTTCAATTCAAATATAAAATATTTAGAGAGAATATATTACATTCTTTAATAGCTTTCATTATTTACATTAATATTTTATCAGATAAAATGCAATGTATTCTTTATAAATTTTTTTTTGAGTGAAATCTTGCTCTGAAAAATGAAAATTGAGGCAATCTTAAATAAAGTGACTTCAATCTTTAAGATTGAAATTTGTTTTAAAAGTTTTTTAGAGAGTGATAATGCTTGGATGATTTTATATAACATTTTATATCACACTACGCGCTCCTTTTTCTCTTCAAAAGCTGAATCATGTTTTGTCGCTATCTCAAAACTCAACCGAGTTGAATCGTGTATCTCATGTCATAACGATCACTAATCAAAAGTGTCAGCACCCGGATGCGGCAGACAAAAAAAAGGGGCGAGAAGTTGTGAGTCTGCGTGATGGCGAGGACGCGTTTTCAGGGTTGGAGATGGATTATCAGTGTCGCGATCACCGGAAGTATCCCACGAGTTCGTTGGTTCTGGGTCGTTTCTCAGTGACATTAATAACTCATAAATAGTGCTGTGTATATACGCTCGCTTATGTCGCTATCGGAACGGAGCATGTAAGTATACACGCGGAGTGCGCACATGGATGTACACGGGCACTCGCGAGGAATTCATTTCACCGACCAGCTTGAGGGATAAGGAACGGGGTCTTGACCTGCCCGACCGTTTCACGCCTAACACGATGCGAGATACTGTGTCGACCGTTGTAATAATAAACGCGGCGATCGGGCGTGCACATGGCTCTCATCGGTAGTTACGAGACCGTATCCCAACGTCATTTATTGGGATTATCGTATAACACATACGCCTTATTGATACTCGGTTATCAATCTGCGAGATGATCCGCGAGATCGCGTTAAGATGGGTGGATGGTACGATCGTGCAATAAATTCAATGCATACATTAATTAATGAAATCAATTACCTCGCAAAAATTATTTCACGTTTTTGTTACTGCTGTTACCAAGATCTGAAGTGTTTCGATTAAAATTGTCATATCCAAAAGTCTAAATTATCAGATAACTCTTCTTTAGAATCAAAATTTAACTTAAAAAAAAAACTGAACAGAAATAGTAATCCTACAAGTAGATAATACAAAATTTAATTTAAAAATTTGTGCTTACAATATTATTTTTTAAACTATATAAATAAAAAAAACGTTAAGTAATAAAAATAGTTTAGCAAAGAAAAACAAAATTTGCGATATAAGTTTAGGATTATTGACGCTCTTAAATAAGGAAATATCGCTGAAAATTCGCTGTGAATTCTGTCCATAAATTTACTTTTATAATGTAATTTTCATTTTATTAATATATTTAAAAACTGGATATATAATGTCCGGTTTAACTTATCAATCGGAGAAGACTCCCGAAAATCTATAGTCCTGATTAAAATCAGTCAGCTGTCAAATTTAAAGTTTCCGATATAAGTCCGATATCAGCATCGATCAAATTTATATTACTCGTATTTCAGCACGAAATTTGTGATAAAAAAAAAAGAATACAAAAAAAATTGTTAAACACAAATTATTTGACCGGAGTGATGATCCAAAAGTATCGGAAACTCGTATCGCGATTTCATAAAAAGGGAAATTGACGCTTTCGCATCGCATTGCACATACGATCGGTGTCTAGTAACAACGCCGGTAAATCTGAACGTGAAAAAGAGCCAAATGGGTGCGGAGTTATAGTTAAGTCACGCCGCACATTCCCGCGTACACGATACCAAACGATGCAAAAAGAAGAAAAAAAAAGAGAATCATTTGATTGTGTCCAGCATACAAGCGAAGCGGTTCGCGCGCGCATGTATATGTCCCTGATCACGTGTGCGTACACGGGCTATATTCTGTATACCAGAAAAAAAAAAATATCCGATGACCGACTTTATCCATGCAGCTCGGAAAAAAATATTGCTGGTGCGACATTAATCGAGCATACCCGACCGAAAACAAAGACTTCCGCGCCGCCACACGTTAACGTGACGAGTGATCGGCGTGAACTGTGAATTAATCCGCGAATAGTTACACCGCGGTCCCTTTTTCCCAAGTCATACCCCCTTTCGATACGCATTGTATTTCTGCACGTGTAAGTCGCACATAATGAGCTCATGCTTCAATAGACTGGCGATTATCTCGAGCGTTTTGAGATGTTATCGTTTATGAGGATAAATGATGGAAATAGCAATGCATTTGTTCAAAGGGGATACAAATGCATTGGGATCATTGGCTTGACAGCAAATGCATTAATTAGACGGTCGAACCTCGTTGACTGACAAACGGAAAAATGTTAATAATTGATTTCCGATTGGACGACTGTTGCAATGAGAAAAGCTGATGTGATATTATAACATGATATTATAACAAGGCAATGAGTTTAACGTATCAATATATCAAATTTTAATACAGTAACATGTTGAAAAATAATGAGGCCAGGTATATTAAACAATGAAAAAACTGTCATCCATTTACGCGACAAAATCCTTTGTAGACGGACGAGAATTGTTATTCCTGGATCTATCAAGAATACATGCCACATCGTCATTCATACACGTATAAAGACTTTTTTGAACTTTAATTCGTTCCAATCAAGCACGTGCCACTCCCCTCCCTCCCCCGCAATAGTGGAGCACGCATGACTGACGGTCATAATAAAAAATTCCTGTGTACTGCGAAATCGACTTGCAGACATACGCAAATATGTATGCGACGAATGGTGCGGTAGTCTAATCAGTGCCCCTGATGACGTGATACGATAAAAATCTGCTCGGACTCGAGACGAAATACATTTGTCGCCGATTGCAAGGTACAATCACGTTGCCCGACGCGCGATATCTTCCGTTCTATCGCTTTATTTAAATCGTGCTCCGGTTTAGCTGCAAAATACTTCGATTGTTCCCGCGCGGTAGGTCGAGGCTACATACACGAATCAACATCGACCGAAAACGGTTAAATAATTGGAATCTCATTAAGGTATTAAACTGTGGACAGAAATGACGGAGTAATCTTATGACGTGCGAACTTTAGGTTGCAATAATATGACGTTAAAATGTTGTTCTAATATTTTTGTAACTGTGATGTTTCAATGTTAAGATATTATTATAATTCTGAAATCCATAATAATTTTACTATACTATTATAATATTATGATATTTTATATATATATATATATATATATGTATACTCTCTAAACTCTTTGGAGTAGAATCTCACGCTAAGGAAAATTGAGTCAGCCTTGAAAAAAAGTAGCACAATTTTCAATCTTTAAGAGCGAGATCTCACTTTTTGGAGTGACAATTCATTCTAAAAAATTTAGAGAGTATATAATATATTGTATATGTGTGTGTGTGTGTGTGTGTGCGTGTGTGTGTGTACAAAAATTTTTACTTATAAAATTTACATAATACATATATTATATACCTATATATTATGTTTAATCATGCATTTGTTATTTTATCAGTATCTTGTATAAAATGAATTTACTGTGACAATTAATGAAATTCATACGTCCGATCAAATTATATGATACATCATGTTTAGAATACTCGTAATTGAAGCTGTATTACAACCTGCATCGTTATTTGTACGAATAAATTTTAATCATAAAGGGATCATGCAACAGAAAGAGAGAGAGAGAGAGAGAGAGAAAGAGAGAGAGAAAGGAGAGAGAATCGGTTTTCTACGCAAACAATTTTCCAGTAAATCGAATTAGTACTCATACGCGCAGAACTCCCGCGACGCACATAAATTTCGATTAAACGTCGATTATTCCTTTTTTTTTTCTACTGCGTTCGGTGAATTACGAGCGAACGCGAGTATGGATCGGTCTACATATTAGACAACTGCAGCTAGGAATAAATTACGATCGACCAGTGCACACACTTAACATGGCGATCCGTCGAGAAAGTTGGGTCCAACGTGTTGAGTGACGTGCACATGCTTACGTGCACGGGTTCGCACCGCCGTAGATAAAGTAATCGCCATTGTCTAAAGCGACAATGAATGATTCGTAAGTAGACCATAACCCTTCTTCTGCCCCCGCCCCGACTACTCGCATCGACGAGATTTCATGGAGAAAGTCCGTGCGTTTCCTAGTTGTCTTCTCGCAGTCCTCGCAGATTCTAGAGAGACGCAGATGTAAAATAGACGCGAATGAGAATGTGAGTGAGAGAAGACCTGACGCGTTCGCCTGCGTTGCATTTTCATCAATCATTTCAAAGGAAATTAATTAATCATTTCAATGGCCTCGGAATTAGAACAGAGTGCAACTTTAACGAGATAAAAAGATCAATTCTCCGCCCAATCCAGAAAGTGCATCAAAATGAACGGCGTACATGTCGTGCATAAATAGATATTAGAAATAATAGATATTGGAGCTATTCTAAAAGAAAATATTAATTGTGCGACAACTAGTGTATTAATATAACAATAGCAATGAATAATAACAAATATTAGTAACGAACTTTTCGATAGCTTTCAGATACAAAATTAATAAATGAGATCAATTGCGAAATTAAATTTTATATATATCATATGTGACGTTTGGATGAGAGTGTTAATAGAATGCAAAATTAAATATACTAAATTTAAATATAGGTATTATAAATACTTAAAATATACTTAAAGTTAAATATATTTAATATACTTATTATATTATAATTTTTATTATATTACGTATATATTTATCATATTATACTTATTTAGAAAATTCTAAATGCGGCGTAGATGCATGATATATACGACGGGAAAAATCTTATCAATTACTGTTTATTGATTATTAATCACTTTTGATTAAAGGAATGTTGAATCTACAAGTATATAATACATAAATAAAAATTTTAACTTTCCGTATGTTTCAACGTGTTTTAATCACGAAGGTTCGAACGAACGGTTATTTAGCTAATTACAACGTGAAGTCATGAAATTATTATTATATTTGATAAATTTATTATTTTTCATTTGCATTTTAAGAGGAAAGCGGGACATTCAGCATAAATGTCAACTTTCTAATTATCGTATGCATCTCTCCGCCAACCAGAGACACGTGCAAACTTGGCGCATATATTTAAGTGCGTTTTCCCAGACACTCCTTTCCGACCTGACCAGATCTGATAGCGGCTGACTACAATCGAAATTTTCTCTGATCGTCGGTATTGCTCACCATTAAAATATGTAGGCGCGCGTGCATGCCGCCTGTCGATAAATGCCGAGCGGATTAAAATGAATATACAAGTAAACGTTAAAGCTGCGTATAAATTCTCAAGTCGCCCACGCCACATGTGGCCGGGTAATAATTTAAGAAATCATCAGAAATAGAAGTAAAACATTTCCAGTTGAATAAATCTATTGTTGAATATTCATTTTATGCATAATTATGCAAATGCAGAAGACTTGTTTTTTATAAATTACATTTATTACTGGTATTACATTTAATGTACGTTAAATTTTATATTTTATTTTTAATATCCAAATTTTATTATTTTTATTAGTGTTTTACGTTCCTAAATCCTCTTTTTTATTTAAACAATTAATAATGTAATCTTAAATGAGGAAGAAATAAAGCAAAATCGGTAATAAACAAAATTAAAATTTTTTAATTTTCAGAAATTAGGTACCTATTACGAGTCATACACCTTGCTGCTTCACGATCACCAAATCTAATCTTTATAATTCAAATCTTCTATTTATTTCTCATGTATTTTTATTTTATAATGTAAAACAATTCAAGATATCTTTTTACGTGTAATTAATTAATAATTAGAGAAATGTTTCTAATGTTATAGTAACTAAGATTGCCACAATGAATATACCTCGAGGTTATTCGAATCTTTATCATCTTGCTGAAGAATGCTTTTATTCAAGATACATCGACGTTGTGGGAAAAATTCACACGGTGCAATTTACTCCCCTTGTTCGATAAATAACAAAAGTAGCATTCATGTTTCCTTTGATACGTGTATGTTGGTGTCTGATTGGAATCGGATCTGAGAGCCGTATCGGTGATAGCTTAGATACAATCCCGACTGAGACACGGGATACAGCGGACTGTACAGCCTCGCGGGGTCAGGATTACGACACATTGGATCAACCGCATGCCTTTTGAGCGTGCTCTAAGGCTCATTCATCTTGAGGGGCCGGAGTCCTGCCTCTCCAATCTCTGCGTGATTATGTATTACATTAATATGTAAGTCGACCTACCCACGTACGGATATTATATCCATCTCAGAGTCGGCTCGTTTGTTTGTGATACGCGTTTCCAGGCTTGGGAGATTGGAGGGAGATGCTTCGAGTAATAGGGAGACTAGAAGCGAGCCTATTATCTCAAAAAGGAAGCACATCGAATTTAAGAAGAAAATGTGAACGATAAAAGGAAACAAATGCATCCTCAATAATTAAACCCTTGAGAGATCGCAATTTTTGTTCTTAACTTGAAAATGTATATGAAACACATATATATTATTAATGCAATTTGTCAAAAACATTCAGCGTTAGATTTATGTGTAAGATAATTAAAAATATGAGAAGTTTACAGATTTATAATTTGCATACGTGAATATTCCATTTTCGCATAAAATATGCGAATATTTCTAGTTGGAGGTTGGAGGAGAAATAATAACCAGACCAGAAGTGAATCCATTATCTTGGGAAAGAAGTATAATGAACGTAAGATGCATAATCAATGCAAGCGAAGAATATCAGAAAAATATTAATAAAATTCGATATTAAATGTAAAATACACCATCAGCTATTAATATTAAAATATATACAAAATATTATTATATTAACATAACATCAATATTAATAAGTAAATATTCTTTAATTATACTTATGCATGTAGTTGGAAAATTGATATTACCAAAGAATTTTAATAATATTAAATATAATTGTATACATCTCTTTTCAAGATAGTTGAATATCATATTTATTTCATAATTTACATGTAAAAACTGTTTATAGAGCTTAAAATATTCAAATGTTTTTAATAACAAAAATACACGTAAAAAAATGTATTAAATATTCATTATTGGAATCCCACATGAGATAATTTTCATAGAATTATTATAAAATAATCATTATGCGTTCTCATTTAATTTTAAAGGCTCTAAGAGACAAGTATATCTCTGATATCGAAATGCATGTCAAAGCAAGACGCGTACAAAAATCGCGAGAGAGTTGCCTACAGCAGGCAGCGCAATATACTTTGTTGCTTTTGTCATCATTGAATATTTTGAAGCACAGAAAGCGTTTCATCTCAAAATACGATGCATTAATATGTAAATGGATATGCCCACATACATACATCATAACCATTCGAGATGGATGCCTCCGTACGCGATGCGTGTTTCCATTGAGTATTCAAAAATGGACGGAAGATGTAACGTTAAAGCGAGCGTGAGATACGCGTGTCGATTGCACCATTGCGCCGCGTTGCATCTCGTGCAACGACCTTACATCTCATGCGTAATATACCGCAGATCATTTCAAACTAACATTTGTCTATTTACCGTTCCTTTCGAGAGAGATTCTACTTGGAATTACGTTTCAAAAATAATGCAGAAATTTATAAATATTAATTTCTCTCTCTCTCATTCACTCACTCACTCACTCACTCACTCACTCATTCACTCACTCACTAACTCACTCACTCACTTTCATTAAATCTCACACACTTACATTTCGTACTAATGTTAATTTTTTTAATTACGAATACTTTAAGATATTTAAAAAAATAAAAGTTTTTTTATGGAAGTGGACATCACTCATCTTGTAAAGGAAAATATATATAGAGGATCATTCTCAGAAAAATTTAGATTTTGTAAGTCAAGTATG